>NW_024082967.1:21237-47849 GCF_003009895.1 Hyaena hyaena | reverse complement strand
CCAATGTTCATAGCAGCACTCTCCACAATAGCTAAAACATGGAAAGAGCCTAAGTGTCCATCAACAGATGAATGGATCAAGAAAATGTGGTTTATCTATACCATGGAATACTACATGGCAATGAGAAACAATGAAATCTGGCCATGTGTACACATTCTTTTCAAATGCACCTGGAACATTCTTCAGAAGAGATCACATATTGGGTCACAAAACAGCCCTTAACAGGTACACAAAGATTGAGATCATACCATGCCTATTCTCAAGCCACAACACTATGAAACGTGAAATCAACACCAGAAATAATTTGGAAAGCCTTCACATACATAGAGATTAAAGAACATCCTACTAAAGAATGAATGGGTTAATCAGGAAGTTTAAGAAGAAATTGAAAAATACATACAAGCAAATGAAAATGAAAACATGATAGTCCAACACTTTGAATTCAGCAAAGGCAGTCCTAAGAGGAAATTACATTACAATTCAGGCCTATCTCAATAAGCAAGAAAGATCCCAAACACACAACCTAGCCTTACACAAAAGGAGCTAGAAAAAGAGGAACAAATAAAGCCTAAAGCCAGCAGAAGAAAGAAAATAATGAAGATTAGAGCACAAATAAACTATGTAGAATCCCCCCCCAAAAAAACCGTAGAAGTCAATGAAATGAATAGCTCGTTTTTTGAAAGAATAAACAAATGTGATAAACCCCAAGCCAATCTTTTCAAAAAGAAAATAGGGAAGACCCAAATAGATAAAAGCACAAATGAAAGAAGGGAGATCACAACAAACACCACAGAAATACAATTATAAGAGAATACAATGAAAAATTATATACCACAAAACTGAACAATCTGGAAGAAATGAATACATTCCTAGACACTCACAAAATACCAAAACTCAAATGGGAAGAAATAGAAAATTTGAACAGTCCCATAACAAGCAAAGAAATTGTATCAGTTGCCAACAATCTCCCAACAAATAAAAGTCCTGAGCCAGATGGCTTCTCAAGGGAATTCTACCAGACATTTAAAGAAGAATTAATACCTATTATTCTCAAAGTGTTCCAAAAAAAGAGAAATGGAAGGAATGCTTCCAAACTCATTCTATTAAGGCAGAATTACTTTGAGTATAAAAACAGAAAAAGACCCCTGGCCAATATCCCTGATAAACCAGGGTGCAAAAATTCTCAACAGGATACTATCAAATTGAATTCAATAATACATTAAAATAATTATTCACATGATCAAGTAGAATTTCTTCCTCAGATGCAGAGCTGGTTCAACATTGGCAAATCAATCGATGTGATAAGCCACAAAGAAATAAAAGAAAGGATAAGAACCTTATGATCCTGTCAATAGATGCAGCAAAAGCATTTGACAAAATACAGCATTTGATAAAACGCTCAAGAAAGTTGGGATAGAAGGAACATACCTTCACATAATAAAAACCATTATATAAAAGACCCACATCTAATACCATTTTCCATAGGAAAAAACTGAGAGCTTTCCACCTAAGATCAGGAACATGACAGGGTTGTCCACAGTGAAAGTACTGTAATTCCTAGCCTCAGCAATCAGACAACAACAACAACCACAACCACAATGGCATCCAAATCTCCAAGGAGGAAGTCAAACTTTCATTCTTCACAGCTGACATGATACTCTACATGGAAAACCCGAAAGACCACCAGAAACTGTTAGAAATGGTCCATGAATTCAGCAAAGTTGTAGGATATAAAAACAATGTACAGAGACCTGTGGCCTTTCTATACACCAATAATGAAACAGTAGAAACAGATATCAAGGAATTGATCCCATTTACAATTGCACTAAAAACCATAAAACACATAGGAATAAACCTAACCAAAGATGTAAAATATCTGTACACTGAAAACTATAGAAAGCTTATGAAAGAAATTGAAGACACAAAGAAATGGAAAAACATTCCATGCTCATGGATTGGAAGAGCACATATTGTTAACCTGTCGATACTTCCTAAAGTAGTCTACACCTTCAATACAATACCTATCAAAATAACACTAGCATTCTTCATAAAGCAAGAACAAACAATCCTAAAATTTGTATGGAGCCCCAAATAGCCAAGGTCATGTTGTGAAAGAAAACAAAGCTGGAAGCATCACGATTCTGGACTTTAAGCTGTATTACAAAGCTGTAATTATCAAGACAGTATAGTACTGGCACAAAAACAGACACATCGATCAATGAAATAGACTAGAGAACCCAGAAATGGACCCACAAATATATGGGCAAATCACCTTCGACAAAGCAGGAAAGAATATTCAATGGAAAAAAAGTCTCTTTACCAAACGGTGCTGAGAGAACTGGACAGCGACATGCAGAAGAATGAAACTGATTTAAAAAAATAATCAATCAATTAATTAATTAATTAAAAAATTTTAAATTAAAAAACAAAATAATAAAATAAATAAAATAAAAGTGATGCATTAAAAAAGAAAGGATCAAAATACCTTTATTTAAATAATTTACTTAATTCTTTTTAAAGTTTTTTAAAATATTTATTTAATCTTGAGAGAGTGAGAAACAAAGCAGGCATGGGGGAGAGGCAGAGAGAGAGGGAGACACAGAATCCAAAGCAGATACCAGGCTCTCAGCATCAGCAGAGTCTGGTGCGGAGCTCGAACCCACAAACTGTGAGATCATGACCTGAGCTGAAGTCAGCTGCTTAACCAGCTGACCCATCCAGTTGCCCCAATAATTTACTTAATTCTTGTTGGAAGGGCTACTAAGAAAGGAAAAATGTAAAGTTTCAAGATGTGATAATGAGCGGAATTTCTTTTTTCTTTTATACTTATTTATCTTTTTCTCATCTAAAAATCATGTCCAATGTCAAAATAACATTCTTGAATAGGGGCACCAGCCTGGCTCATTCAGCAGAACATACAACTCTTGATCTCGTGGTTGTCAGTTCAAGCCCCATGGGAGTATAGAAATTACTTGGAAAAAAATATTGAAATATCTTGAAAATAGAAAAAAATACTTTAAATACTTAAATATGTTATGAGCAACAACGACATTCATTCCATCAAGGTTGTTAAAAGAAAAAGAGATTGTAGTAAGCTAAAAAAGTATGAAATTGAATGTGAGGTTTTAAAAAAAGGAATGAAACTGGACCACTTTCTTACACCATACACAAAAATAAATTCAAAATGGATTGAAAGACTTAACTGTAAGACAGGAAACCATCTAAATCCTTCAGGAGAAAACAGGCAGCAGCTTTTTTACCTAGGCTGCAGCAACTTCTTGTTTGACGTGTCTCCAAAGGCAAGGGAAATAAAAGCAAAAGTGAACTATTGGGACCTCATCAAGATAAAAAGTTTCTGGGGCGCCTGGGTGGCTTAGTCGGTTAAGCGTCCTTAGGTCATGATCTCGAGGTTCGTGGGTTCGGGCCCCGCGTCGGGCTCTGTGCTGACTGCCAGCTTGGAGCCTGGAGGCTGTTTCGGAGTCTGTGTCTCCCTCTCTCTCTGACCCTCCCCTGCTCACGCTGTCTCTCTCTCTCCTAGAAATAAATAAAAATAAATAAATAAAAAATAAAAAAGATAAAAAGTTTCTGCACACCAAAGGAAGCAATCAAATAAACTAAAAGGCAACCGATGGAATGGTAGAAGATATTTGCAAATGACATATTTGATAAAGGGTTAGGAACCAAAATCTATAAAGAACTTAAAAAACTTAACACACCCAAAAAATAATCCAATGAAGAAATGGGCGGAAGACATGGATAGAAACTTTTTCAAAAAAGGCATCCAGATGGCTAACAGACATATGAAAAGATGCTCAATATCACTCATCATCAGGGAAATACAAATCAAAACCACAATGAGATATCACCTCACACCAGTCAGAATGCCTAAGATTAACAACTTGGGAAACAACAGATGTTGGGTAGGATACAGAAAAAGGGGAACACTTTTGCACTGTTAGTGGGAATATGAACGTCTAGCTACTTGGCAAAAGAGTATGGAGGTCTCTCAAAAAATTAAAAATAGAACTACTCTATGATCCAGCACTAATAAGTATTTATCCCAAAGATGCAAAAATGCTGATTTGAAGGGGCACATATAACCCAATGTTTATAGCAGCGTTACAAACAATAGTCAAATTATGGGAAAAGCCCAAATGTTCATTGACTGATGAATGGACAAAGAAGGTGTGTGTGTGTGTGTGTATGTGTGTGTGTGTGTGACTATTACTCAACAATGAAAAAGAATGAAATATTGCCCTTTGCAACATGGATGGAACTAGAGTGAATTATGCTAAGCGAGATATGTCAGTCAGAAGACAAACATCATATAATTTCACTAACATGTAGGGTATGAGAAACTCAACAGATGAACACAGGGGAAGCGATGGAATAATAAGGTAAAAACAAAGGGAGGCAAACCATAAGAAACTCGTAAATACAGAGAACAAACTGAGGGTTGTTGGAGGGAAGGTGGATGGCGGGATGGGTTAAATGGGTGATGAACATTAAGGAGGGCACTTTTTGGGATGAGCACTGAGCATTGTATATGAGATGAATCACTGGGTTCTACTCCTGAAGCCAAGACTACACTGTATGTTAACTAACTTGAATTTAAATTAAAAAAAAAATAGAAAGAAAATAGATTAAAATAAAATAAAACCAAACTTTGAAGGACCTATAGTATTATACTCAGAGTTCACCATTTATGTTGCTGGAGTCTGTGAAAAAGTCTACTTATGGTTGAAATAATATTTTTGAAGAAATAATAGTGCAAAACATCCAAAGTTTGGCAAAAGACAAAAATCTACTGATTGAAGATTTCTGACTTCCAAACAGCATAAACCTCCAACTATCCGTGGCCTAAAGTATCTTAAAGGTACCCAGAGCAAAATGACTCCTTACTGATAGGAGAACAGTAATTTGAATTGCTGTGGATTTCTCATTAGAAATTATAGAGGCCAGAAAGAACAATATTTTTTACTGTGAATCATTTATTTATTTGTGTTTTTAACATAAAAATGTAAAACTCTTTCATATATTTATCTTTTCAGCAAATTTTTAAAACATTTTATTTATTTATTTACTTATTATTTTCCACCCTTGCACCCACCCATCCTCCCCTGGTAACCATCAATTTGTTTTCTATAGTTAAGAGTTTATTTCTTGGTTTGCCTCTCTCTCTTTTTTCCCTCTTTCCCTTTTCTTGTTTGTTTTGTTTCTTAAATCCCACATATAAATGAAATCATATGATATTTGCCTTTCTCTCACTGGCTTATTTTGCTTAGCATAATACTCTCTAACTCCATCTATGTCTCTGCAAATAAACATAGTTTGTTACTGCTTAGTTTTGTTTTGACTAAGAATATATATATATATATATATATATTCCACCTTTTTATTCATCAGTCAATGGAAACATGGGCTGTTTTCATAATTTAGCTATTGCTGATAATGCTGCTATAAACTTTGGGGTACATGTATTCCTTCAAATTAATATTTTTGTCTTTTATTTTAAAGTTGTTTATTTTGAGAGAGAGAGAGAGAGAGAAAGAGAGAGAGAGAGAGAGAGAAAGGAGTCCCAAGTGAGCTCCTCACTGTCAGCACAGAGCTTGATGCAGGGCTTGATCCTACGATCATGAGATCATAACCTGAGCCAAAATCAAGAGTCAGATGCTTAACTGACTGAGCCACCCAGGTACCCCGTGAATTAGTATTTTGTATCTTTTGCGTAAATACCTAGTAGGGCAATTGCTGGATAGTAGTGTAGTTCTATTTTTAATTTTTTGATGAACTTCCATACTGCTTTCCAGAGTGACTGCACCAGTTTGAATTCCCACCAACCTTGTAAGAGAGTTTTCCTTTCTCTGCATCCTCTCAAACACCTGTTGCTTCTTGCACTGTTAATTTTAGCCATTCTGACTGGTGTGAGATGATAGCTCATTGTAGTTTTGATTTGTATTTCTCTGATGATAAGTGCTATTGAGCATCTTTTCATGTGTCTTTTGGTTATTTATATGTCTGCTTTGGAGAAATGTCTATACATGTGTTCTGACTATTTTTTGAGTGAATTGGTGTTTGTTTTTTTTTTTTTGGAGTGTCAAGTTTTATAAATTCTTTATATATTTTGGATACTAACAGGTGAATTTGTGTTTATGCTGAGGTTTGGGGGAGAAAATGGTGCTATCCAGCTTCTTTGTCCCCAGAGAGGCCTCTCTATGATGCCTCTCAGAGATAGACTCCTAAAAGAGCAAATAATTTCCCTCTCTGTGCTCCCAGCATTCTTTAAATCCCTGTTTTCACACTTTCTGCTTCTTAGGTTGGTTTTCTTGCCTTCTCTATCCCAGGGCTCTATTCCAGCCAAGCCAGCTGACCTTTAAAACTTCAGGCTTTAAGCCCCACTGGTTGCAAGAACTCAGCCTCTCTCATTTTCCCAGCCAATGGCTTTGGGCAATTGTCCTTATGCTTTCCCTTGTATGCTTCTCTCTCTCTCTGTCTCTCTCTGTCTCTCTGTCTCTCTCTCTCCCTTTTCTGCAACCATGACTCTCTCCTTTCTGCAGCACCCATAATCTTCCCTTAATCACATGTCTGCACTTCCTACCTCCTTCAGTGTGGCTTCTTCTGTCCCTTTAGTTGTAGAGTTTATTCTGTCAGTCTTCAGGTTGGCTTCTGGGGTATTTAGAATGATTTTATAGTTACCTAGTTATATTTATGGTATGAGATTAACCTAGGATCCTCCTACTCTGCTGCCATCTTCCTTTCTCTTAAGTGAATCATATTTTATTTGAATAACAATGACTAATATTTTTTAATATTTAAAAAATATTAAAATTTTATGTCATCATAAATCCAACCCTTACTACCACACCCTGCCATTTCTCCTTTTTGAGAGTAAATTTTTAACAAGGAAAGATTGAGATTGGAAAGAAAAGTAGTCAGAAAGAATAAAATTTGAGCTTGACATATTTCACCATTTTGCTTTGTTGATCTGGGCCAGAGTTTCCGATTCTCTTGAGATATATGAGATATATATTCTTTGTTTTTTAAATATAATTTATTGTCAAATTGATTTCCATCAGATATATATTCTTTGGTTAGAGAGAATATATTTTTTCCCACACAGAGATGATATATCCTGTAAAAACAGTTCCCATTTATCAAACCTTTACTGTAATTCAAGGGACATTCTATAACAATCAAAACAATATGATAATAGCACAAACATAGACACATACATCAAAAGAACAGAATAGACCAGACCAGAAATAAATCCACATTCATATGGTAAATTAATCTATGACAAATCAGTCAAGATTTACTTACACCACACACAAAAATAAAATAAATAAAAATATAGATGGATGACCTAAATGTCAGGCCCAAAGCCATAAAATTCCTCTGACGTTGGTCTCAGCACATTTTTCTAAATATGTCTCCTTAGGCAAGAAAATAAAAACAAAAGTAGACTATTGGGATTGCACCAAAATAAAAATCTTTTGCACATAAAAGGAAACTATCAACAAAATAAAAAGGCAACATGCTACATGGGAAAAGATATCTGCAAATGATATATCCATTTGCAATAAGGGGATAATATCCAAAATATAATAAGAGCTTATACAATGCAACACCAAAAAATTAACCTGATTAAAAAAGGGCAGAGGATCAGAATAGACATTCTCCAAAGAAGATAAATAGATTTCCATCAGGCTAATGAAAAGGTTCTCAACATCAGTAATCATCAAGGAAATGCAAATCAAAGCCACTATGAGATACCACTTTACACCATCAGAATGGCTAGTATCAAAAAGGCAAGACACAGTAAATGTCAGGTAGGATGTGAAGAAATTAGAACCCTCAGGCACTATTGGTGGGGATGTAAATTAGTACAGTATGAAAACAGTACGGGAGTTCCTTAAAAAATCAAAAATAGAAATACCACATGATTCAGTAATCCCACAATTAGGTATTAATCCAAAGAAAATAAAAACACTAATTCAAAAAGATATATGCACCCCTATGTTTATTGAAGCATTATTTACAATGCTAAAAATATGGAAGTACTCTAAGTATAGATGAATAGATAAATGGAAAGATAAGATGTGGGGTGTGTGTGTATATACACACAATATAATACTATTCAGCTATAAAAAGAATGTAATCTTGGCATTTGTGACAACATGAATAAACCTGAAAGGTATTATGCTAAGCGAATAAGTCAGAGCAAACAAATACATATAATTTCACTTGTATGTGGAATTTTAAAAAGAAAGCAAACAAAAAAGTAGAAACAGAACCATAAATGCAAACAACAAACTGATGGTTGCAAGAGGGGAGAAGGTGGGAGATGGGCAAAATGGATAAAGGGAAGTAGGAGGTATAGACTTTCAGTTCTGGGATGAATAAGTCATGGGGATGAAAAGTGCACAGAGCAGGATATACAGTCAATATTATTGTAATAATTTTGTATGGTGACAATGGTGACTGCACTTATCATGGTGACTGAGTAATGTATAAGATTGTTGAATCACTATCTGTACACCTGAAACTAATATAAAATTTTATGTCAACTATACTTCAAAAATTGAAAACTTTTAGCTACACACAAATTACTAAAAATCAGAAATAAAACTGGGATCAGTACTACAAAACTTACTGAAATAAGGATTATAACAGTGAGGAGCATAAGGCAAGCTGAGAGAAAAGCACAGCTAGCCTCTCCCCACCCCCCAGGTACGATATGTTTAATATTTCTCAGGCACTCCTGGCTGCCCAAGAACAAAGGAAGGAAAGAAAACAAATGGTTAACTGATAGTGTTACGGAATCTGGTCTGGATCACCTGGCAGAAGAACCAAGCAGCACTTGGAGATTTTGGAAGGCAGGAGGTTTATTTTACACTGGTGGGCCCATAGGAGATCATTCTCCAGAGGTCTGAACCCAGAGCATCATCAGAGGGAACAATTTATAGTCTGTTACTTCTGCATTCCTCATTAATGCTTGTGACAAGCAGTGGTGGAAGAAGAACCCGGAAGAGGGAGTCTTTGATCAGGGACAGGAATTTCCATATCAGTCCTGTTGGCCATCTTTTAACAGATGTTTCCCTGTCAATAGAGGTCACAGGACATGAGGCTCCATCAGTTTGCTATTATCTTAGTTAAATTATAAAAAAAAGGCAATCATATCAATAGCCTAATCTCTAGAAACTTGTAAACTCCATTTCCTGGAGCCCCAACATCATCCTCTATAGTGATGTGGGGAGCAAAGGCAAGAAGGAAATGGCAGGTAGAATTTAATTTCTTTATAACCTGCAGACCAAGACAAATACTTGAGGCAAATACAGAGCATAATGTTTCTCCAGGAACCCTATACTGTCATAATGTTAATGCCTTACTAGAAAGAAAACAACTTTAGCTTACGAATAGCAAGGCCCCTGGCATTTTCTGAGTTCTTTTTACCATATGGTGGAAGTCTTTCTGGAGGCCTCCCTTTTGGCTTTACCTCCCTCAACTCCATAGTATATAACCAGTCACTCTTCACAACCTCAGTGAAGCTCTTCCTGCCCATGAGTCCTGCTCCCATGCTTTAATAAAATCACCTTTTTGCACCCAACACATCTCAAGAATATTTTCTTGGCTGTCAGCTCCAGACAAGCTGACAGGTGTTAGGAAGCTGAATCCCTGCCCTTAAAGAGACAGTAACTACAAACAGGCCATGGAGATCCAGCTAGAAATAGTAGTTTGAAAAATGTCTGGGGCATATGGGAGGGACAGCACCACAAACAGCCCAAGATCCAGCTAGAAGCAGCAGTTTGAAAAATGCCTGGGCCATTGGGGAGGGAAATTTATTTATCTTAGAGGAGATTCTGTAGCGGCAGTGATTGCAAGGAGACCTCTCCTGGAACAAAGAGCTGAAGGTGCTATTTCCCACACCCACCCCACAGTATAAACACACAGCCACCTTCAGAAACCAGTGTGTTTGTGGGGGCAACATGCACTACCTAACTTGCTTACTCCAAGCCCTACCCTCATGTTTTGGCTGATCTGCCCTTTCTAGTCCTGGTACTGTGGGTTCCCTCCCCAACAAGACTACCATAAACCTTACCAACACTACACCTCCCAACCCCCACATTTTGTGGGTCCTCAGTCCCAACAGCGCTCACCTCCTGGAGATCTGCACACCTTGTTAAAACTACACCCTTGACCATGCATGCTTTGCAGAATGGCCCTGTCCAATCCCATATACTGCAGTGCTTGCACATCCCCTGTGAAGAGGATCAGAGCACCTTGTTAAAAGTATGCACCACCCATTACTTTCAAGAGCATGAGACATAGTTGACTTTCTTAACAAAGAATTAGACAAAATGAGGAGACAAAGGAAATGTTCCAAATGAAAGACTAGGACCAAACCACAGCAAGAGACCCAAGAAAAATGGATAAAATATGCCTAATAAAGAATTTAGTGTAATGATTATGAAGATACTCATTGGACTTGAGAAAAGACTGCAGGACATCAGTAATATCTTTAACAAAGAGTTAAAAGAGAACCAATCAGAGATGAGGATTATAATATGAAATGAAAAATACATTAGATGGAATAAATAGCAGGCCAGAGGAAGCAGAGGAACAAATTAACAATCTGAAATACAGAGCAATGGAAATTAATCATGCTGAGAAGGTGAGAGAAAAAATTTGTGCAAAATGAGAATAGACTTAGGGAACTCTGACTCCATCAAGCTTAATAAAAATTGCATTATAGGGATCTCAGAAGAAGAATAGAGAAAGGAGATCATGTAATGTATTTGAAGAAATAATAGCTGAAAACTCCGTATACTGGGGAAGGAAACAGATATCAAGATTTGGGAGGAAAATAGATCCCCCAACAATACCAACAAAAGGAATTCCACACAAAGAAGAACAGTAATTAAAATGGCAAAAAAGAAAAAAAAATAGTGATAAGGGAAAATTTTAAAGGCAGCAAGAACAAAGAAGATACTTGTATACAAGGGAAACTTCAAAGGTTATCAATGGATTTTTCAGCAGAAACTTTGCAGGAGAGAAAGGAGAGTCATAATATATTTAAAGTGCTGAATGGGAAAAAATCTGCAGCCAAGAATATTCTATCCAACAAGGCTATTATTCAAAATAGAAAGAGATAAATTTTCCCAGACAAACAAAACCCAAAAAAAACTCACGACCTCCAAGAAATGTTAAAGTGGGCTTTAAAAATTTTTTTATTTAAATTTCAGATAGTTAACATATAGTGTAATATTACTTTCAGGTGTACAATATAGTGATTCAACACTTCCACACAACACTCAGTTCTCACCACAACAAATGCATTCCTTAATCCCCATAACCTATTTAACCCACCCACTCCCCCTATTTAACTCACCTCTCCTCTGGTAACCATCAGTTTGTTCTTTTTAGTTAAGAGCCTGTTTTTTGGTTTGCCTCTCTCCTTTTCCCCCTTATGATCATTTGTTTTGTTTCTTAAATTCCACATATGAATGAAATTATATCGCATTTGTCTTTCTTTGGCTGACATATTTCATTTAGCATAATACCCTCTAATTCCATCCATATTGTGATAAATAGCAAGATTTGCCTTTTTTATGACTGAATAATATTACATTGTGTATATGTACCACATTTTCATTAAACATTTAGGCTGTTTTCATATTTGTTAGTTTTTTAAATGTTTGTTTATCTTGAGAGAGAGAGAGACAGAGCACCAAGGAGGGATGGGCAGAAAGAGGGGGAGACACAGAATCCAAAGTAGGCTATAAGTTCTGAACTGTCAGCACAGAGCTCAACACAGGGCTCAAACCTATGAACCATGAGATCATGACGTGAACTGAAGTCGGACGCTTAACAGACTTAGTCACCCAGGCACCCCAACCATATTTGGCTATTATAGGTAATGCTGCCATAAACATCAGCGTGCATCTATCCCATTGAATAAGTAGTTTTGTATTATTTGGGTAAATACCTAGTAGTGCAATTCCTAGATTGTAGGGTAGTTCTATTATTACGTTTATGACGAATCTCCATGATGTTTTCCAGAATGACTGCACCAGTTTGGATTTCCACCAACCCTATAAGAGGGTTCTTCTTTCTCCACATCCGTGCCAACACCTGTTGTTTCTTATAATGTTAATTTTAGCCATTGTAACTGGAGTGAGGTGATCTCATTGTAGTTTTGATTTTTTTTAAATAGGTTATTGTCAAGTTGGGTTTCCATATAACACCCAGTGCTCATCCCCACAAGTGCCCTCCTCCATGCCCATCACCCCCCTTCCCGTAATCCCCCAACCCCTCTGCCCTCAGTTTGTTCTCGGCATTCAAGTCTCTCATGGTTTCCCACCGTCCCTCTCCTCCTCAATGTTTCCCCTTCTTCTCCCCCCTGTTCCTCCGTTAAGTTCCTCCTAATCCTCCTATACGTGCAAACATATGGTATCTTTCCTAAACTGCCTGACTTATTTCACTCAGCATAACACCCTCAAGATCCATCCATGTTGCTACACATGGCCAGATTTCATTCTTTCTCATTGCCATGGAGTATTCCATTGTATAGATAAGCCACATCTTCTTGATCCATTCGATAGTTGATAAAGACTTAGGCTCTTTTCATGTTATGGCTATTGTTGAGAGTGCTGCTATGAACATTGGGATACATGTGCCCCTATGCATCAGTACTCCTCTATCCCTTGGGTAAATTGCTAGCAGTGCTATTGCTAGGTTATAGGGGAATTCTATTGTTAATATTTTGAGGAACCTCCACACTATTTTCCAGAGAGGCTGCACCAGTCTACATGCCCACCAACAGTGTAGGAGGATGCCCGTTTCTCCAAATCCTCGCCAGCATCTAGAGTTCTCTGAGTTGCTCATTTTAGCCACTCTGACTGCCGTGAGGTGGTATCTCAGTGTGGTTTTGAATTGTATTTCCCTGATGACGAACGATGCTGAGCATCGTTTCATGTGTCTGTTGGCCATCTGGATATCCTCTTTGGAGAAGTGTCTGTTCATATCTTCTGCCCATTTCTTCACTGGGTTGTTTGTTTTTCGGGCGTGGAGTTTGAGGAGTTCCTTATAGATTTTGGATACTAGCCCTTTAACTGATATGTCACTTGCAACTATGTTTTCCCATTCCGTCGGATGCCTATTCATTTTATGGATTGTCTCCTTTGCCTTGCAGAAGCTTTTAATCTTGATGACGTCCCAATGGTTTATTTTGGCTCTTGATTCCCTTGCTTTTGGGGATATGTCAAGTAAGAAGTTGCTGCAGTAGAGGTCAACCCTCTAGTGTTTTGATGGTTTCCTTTCCCACGTTCAGGTCCTTTATCCATTTTGAGTTTGTTTTTGTGTATGGTGTGAGAAAATGATCTAGTTTCATTCTTCTGCATGTTGCTGTCCAGTTCTCCCAACACCATCTGTTAAAGAGACTGTCTTTTTTCCATTGGATACTCTTACCTGCTTTGTCAAAGATTAATTGGCCATACAATTGTGGGTCCACTTCTGAGTTCTCTATTCTATTCCATTGGTCTATGTGTCTGTTGTTGTGCCAATACCATACTGTCTTTTGATGACAGCTTTGTAGTAGAGGCTAAAGTCTGGGATGGTGATGCCTCCCGTGTTGGCTTTCTTCTTCAATATTACTTTGGCTATTCAGGGTCTTTTGTGGTCCCATACAAATTTAAGGAGAGTTTGTTCTAGTTTTGAGAAGTATGCTGGTGCAATTTTGATTGGGATTGCATTGAATGTGTAGATTGCTTTGGGTAGTAATGACATTTTAACTATATTTATTCTTCCAATCCATGAGCATAGATTTTTTTCATTTCTTTGTGTCTTCTACAATTTCCTTCATAAGTTTTGTATAGTTTTTATCATACAGATCTCTTATATCTTTGGTTAGGTTTATTCCTAGGTATTTTATGTTTTTTTTTGTGCAATTGTGAATGGGATCAGTTTCTTGATTTCTCTTTCTGTTGCTTCATTGTTGGTGTACCAAAATGCAACTGATTTCTGTAAATTGATTTTGTATCTTGCAACTTTGCTGAATTCTTGGATCAGTTCTAGCAGGCTTCTGGTGGGGTCTGTCGGGTTTTCAATGTAGAGTATTATGTCATCTGCGAAAAGTGAAAGTTTGACTTCTTCTTTGCCAATTCTGATGCCGTTGATTTCCTTTTGTTGTCTGATGGCTGATGCTAGGACTTCCAGCACTATGTTAAACAACAGTGGTGAGACTGGACATCCCTGTCGTGTTCCTGATCTCAGGGGGAAAGCTCTCAGTATTTCCCCATTGAGGATGATGTTAGCGAGGGCTACTCATAGATGGCTTTAATGATGTTTAAGTTCCTTCTATCCCGACTTTCTCGAGGGTCTTTACTAAGAAGGGATGCTGTATTTTTTCAAATGGTTTTTCTGCATCTATCGACAGGATCATATGGTTTGTATCTTTTCTTTTGTTGATATGACATATCACATTAATTGATTTGCGAATATTGAGCCATCCCCGTAACCCAAGAATGAATCCCATTTGATATTGTTGGATAATTTTTTTTATATGGTGTTGAATTCGATTTGCAAGTATCTCCTTGATGGTGTTTGCATCTGTATTCATAAGGGATATTGGCCCGTAGTTCTCTTTTTTTGCTGGATCTCTGTCTGGCTTGGGAATCAGAGTGATGCTGGCTTCATAACGTGAGTCCGGAAGTTTTCCTTCAGTTTCTATTTTTTGGAATAGCTTGAGAAAAATGGGTATTAATTCTGTTCTAAATGTCTGGTAGAATTCCCCAGGGAAGCCATCAGGTCCACGGCTCTTATTTGTTGGGAGATTTTTGATAACTCATTCGATTTCCTCACTTGTTATGGGTCTGTTCAGGTTTTCTATCTCTTCCCTTGTGAATTTTGGTAGTGCATGTGTGTTTAGGAATTTGTCCATTTCTAAGTTGTCCAATTTGTTGGCATATAATTTTTCATAGCATTCCCTGATAATTGCTTGTATTTCTGAGGGGTTTGTTGTAATCAGTCCATTTTCATTCATGATTTTGCCTAGAGTTTATGAGGCAAACATTGTCTAAGGTTTAGAGTCATTGTGTCATTTGTAGGATTCATGCTTGTGGTAGTGTCTCTAGCATCTTGCGTTCCTTGCAACATTTCCCTCAGAGAGTCCCCATCAGGATTTCTTGTAGGGCTGATTTAGTGGTGATAAATTCTTTCAGTTTTTGTTTATTTGGAAAGACTTTTATATCTCCTTCTATTCTGAATGACAGGTTTGCTGGATAGAGGATTCTTGACTGCATATTTTTGTCTGTTCATCACATTGAAGATTTCCTGCCAATCCTTTCTGGCCTGCCAAGTTTCAGTAGATAGGTCTGTCACCACTCTGATAGGTTTCCCTTTGTATGTTAGGGCCCTTTTCTCCCTAGCTGCTTTCAAAATTCTCTCTTTGTCCTTATATTTTGCCATTTAGACTATGATATTCCATGCAGAAGATCAATTCAAGTAACGTCTGAGGGGAGTCTTCTGTGTCTCTTGTATTTCAACATTTGCTTCTTTCCCCAGGTCGGGGAATTTCTCTGCTATAATTTGTTCCAGGACTCCTTCAGCACCTTTCCCTCTCTCTTCCTCTTCTGGGATTTCTATGATACGGATATTGTTCCATTTTATTGTATCGCTCAGCTCTCGAACTCTTCTTTCATGTTCCTGGATCAGTTTATATCTCTTTTTATCAGTTTCCTCTTTTTTTGTAATTGTGTCTTCTAAATCACTTATTCTCCTTTCTGTCTCTTCAATTCGTGCATTGGACTCCTCCATTTTATTATGTATCTCATTTATCCCATTTTTTAATTCATCATAACTATTTTTGAGCTCCATACTGTTTGTAGCAACAGTTTCTCTGATGTCTTCCATGCTTTATTCAAGCCCAGCGATTAGTTTTATGACTATTTTTCTAAACTCTTGTTCAGTTATGTTGCTTATATCTGTTTTGAGCAATTCTTTAGCTGTCAGTTCTTCCTGGAATTTCTTTGGAGATGAGTTCTCCCGTTTTGCATTTTGGTTTGTTTTGTATCTCTTGTTAATTTTAAAAGTTTGTTTTATATTCTGTCCCTGTGATTTCTGCTGTATTAAAGAGAGGTCTTTGACTGTTCAAGGCCTGTCCGTTCAGGAAGTGTTCTTTGAATGGTATCTCTTGATTTCTCTTGTTGAGAGTTTGGTTATTTTGTTTCCCTACTCCTAGTGTTATTTGGGACGCTCCACCATGTGTAATTTGGCTTGTTTCTTGAGGCAGCCCTGGAAAAAGAAAGCAGACATCTACACAGGGAGCAAAGGTACACAAACGCACAGACAAAACCAATAAACACCCAGGCTCATGTAAAAACAACAACAACAACAGCAACAACAAAACAGCTCTCTGGCAGGGATGGGCATGGTTTTGTGTAGGCATGTCCCGCCTCCACTGTGTCCCATTGGCTTCCTTGAGGCTTCGCCTGGATGGTTGTGGGGAGAAAAATGGCGCTGCCCCAGTCCTTTCTCAACCAAGTGCCACAAATCACTCCTTTGGGTCCTATATCCCTGTGCTGAGTTCCCTGCCCCACACCCTGCCTCGTTCCCAGGTCCCAGCCAAGGGCTTTGTTTATACCACCGGAAACAGTCCCGCAGGTCACTACTTCCCTACTGCTGGGGCCTGAGTGGGGGGTGGGGGAAGTGTTGCAGCCTCAGATCCGCCAGGGCCATGCAGAGATACAACCTGGGATCCGAGGCCTGTGCGTCCCGCATGGGTGTGGGGAACGTAGCAACTCAGGGCCACCTCTGCCGCCCTATAGTTTTGATTTTTATTTCCTTGATGATGAGTGACGTTGAGCATCTTTTCATGCGTCAGTTAGCTATCTGGATGTCTTCTTTGGAAAAATGCCTATTCATGTCATCAGTCCATTTTTAAACTGGAGTATTTGTTTTTGGGTGTGATTTTATAAGTTCTCTATATATTTCAGATACTAATCTTTAATCAGATATGCCATTTGCAATATCTTCCCCCATTCCATAGGATGTCTTTTAGGTTTATTAATTGTTTTCTGCACTGTTCAGAAATTTATTTTGATGAAGTCCAAATAGTTTATTTTTGCTTTTGTTTCTCTTGCCACTGGGACATATCTAATACGTTGGCTGGTGTCAAAGGGATTACTATTTGTGTTTTCCTCTAGGGTATTGATAGTTTCCTGCCTCACATTTATTTAGGTCATTATCCATTTTGAGTTTATTTTTGTGTATGGTGTAAGAAAGTGGTCCTGTTTCATTCTTTCGCACATTGCTGTCCAGTTTTCCCAACACCACTTAAAATTTTTTTTTCTAAACAGTTTATTGTCAAGTTGGTTTCATATAACACCCAGTGCTCATCCTCACAAGTGCCCAAATTCATGTCCATCTCCCCCCCAAAAAAAACCCATCAGTCCTCAGTTTGTTTTCAGCATTCAAGAGTCTCTCATGGTTTGCCTCTCTCCCTCTCCCCCACTATTTCCTCCCTTCTTCTCCCCCATGGTCCTCCGTTAAGTTCCTCCTAATCCTCCTATACGTGCAAACATATGGTATTTGTCTTTCTCTGCCTGACTTATTTCGCTCAGCATAACTCCCTCAAGGTCCATCCATGTTGCTACACATGGCCAGATTTCATGCTTTCTCATTGTCATGGAGTATTCCATTATATAGATAAACCACATCTTCTTGATCCATTTGTCCGTTGATGGACACTTAGGCTCTTTCCATGTTTTGGCTATTGTTGAGAGTGCTGCTATGAACATTGGGGTACATGTACTCCTATGCCTCAGCATTTCTGTATCCCTTGGGTAAATTCCTAGCAGCCAACACCACTTATTGAAGAGACTGTCTTTTTTCTCATTGGACATTCTTTCCTGCTTTGTTGAAGATCAATTGACCTCATTGTCTATGTGTGTTGTGTATGTGTTTGTGTGTGTGTGTGTGTGTGCCAGTACCATACTGTCTTGATCAGTACAGCTTTGTAATATAACTTGAACTCCTGAATTGTGATGTCTTCAAGTTTACCTTTCTTTTTAAAGATTTATTTAGCTATTTGGGATCATTTGTAGTTCCATACACATTTTAAGATTGTTTTTTCTAGCTGTATGAAAAATGCTACTGGTATTTTGATAGAGATTGCTCTTCATATATGCCACACAGGAAGATACACACACCACACACATACCAAGCTCAGAGAATACATATACCACATACACAGACCACACAAATAACACACACAAGCCACACATATAGAACACACACACTCACTACATATAATACACACACAATACCTATACTACACAGAATACACACCAAAGACACCACATACACCACACACCACACATATGCCACACATACCTCACATGCACAGTGCAAACACCCAAACATTAACACTCACAAACCAGATACCACTAATATAATATACATATAATGAACCAATACTCAACTCAAACACACAAAACACCCACACCACACACAAACACTAAACATATACCACACACAGAGACACACACACATACACAAACACCATACACAAAACACACACAACAGACACCACACATATAGGTAATATATACACACATGCTACAAATATAGCACACACAACACATAACACACACACATTGACTACATTTATGACACACACTGTGCATATACACAGAGATACAAATTGATTATACAAGACACATAGCATACAATACCACACAAACTACACACACACACTAAAATACCATACATATACCACAAATACACAACACACACCTCAAACACACACCACAACATACCACAAGCACCACACACATATGCAACTTACACTTCACACATACACCATACATATAATGAACACACACCTATACCATGTGCAAACCACACAACACACTCACTACACATGTAGCACATACACCTCACATATATATATAGCACACGCTCCTCACATATACAACACATATATAGCACACCTACACAACATAAACAGATAAATAGAACATGCATACACCATAAAGAAACATATATCACACACACCACACATCTGCCACATATAATCACGGCACACATGCAACAAATACAGATTAGACATACATTAAATATATAACATATAACATGTGTGTTATCACACACACATCACACACACATCAAATACAGACATCAAACACATACATCCACCAAGTTCACAAAACATGCGCACTAAGCACATCAAACTTATAATACACAGCGCACACACCTCAAATATTACATATATAGCACAGACATATAAACCACATGTATACTACACACAACACATTCAAGATACACAGACACTATTCAGCACATATACCACAAACATACACAAACCACACATACACAAATGACTTATACATAACAACATAGCACATATATAATACACACATTTACCACAATACAAACATGCATATATATAACATCATGCAAATACACCTAAAACCATACACACACCACAAACCACACATACAGCAAACATACACAAAACACACAACATACAAACCACACATAGAGAACCCACATTCAGAGTAATACATGCCTCAGAAAACACAAGCACATATCAAAACTTATACCATATACATACAGACACCACACATACCACACATACCACAATATAGTACAAATACAATACACACCAAAATTATACCATACTGAAACATCATATATGACTTACAAAACACTTAGCAGACATATATCATATACACTATATACAACACAGACACAACACACGTATAAAACACATATAACACACAAACACACAACACAAACACACAATAAATAAAAAACGCACATATCACAGACAGCACACTCACACCTCATGTGTACTATATACATATAACAGAGATACACCAGATACCACACATACACTACACTCTTACCACACATCAACCAGACACACACACACCATATATGTACCACCATATAGCACACACATACCACATATATACCACACAAAAACACAGTTTGCATACACCACACACATACCCAAATACACCATACATATATAACAAGCTTACAACACACCAGAAGAACCACATATTCCATATATATACCAAAAACACACACTAAAATGTACACTACATCTACACCATGCTAACAGCACACTCACTACACAAATACAACACACACACTACACCCATACTCCACAGTTACACCACACAAAGGCAGCACAAATAAAATGTAAACACAGAGGTACATTGCACTCGCCCCTATATCTCACATGGGAAAGATCTGAAGCCATAGGAAACATTACAGAACCCAAAAGATTGGGAGAAAAAGGACACAGAATCCACTGAGAAAGCCTTCTAATGTGAGTGCGAACTGGGGAAGATAAAATCGGGCCAGTTTTGGAGACGCCAGGGATGGGGGCGATCCCCCTCTGCCAGGAGTAAGAGGGGAAAAAAAGAGTCTGAAACTGCTCAAGACACGGCCCCTGTCGCTGGGAAACAGAAAAACCTCCGCTCAGAGCACAGAAGGACTGTGCGCGCCAAATCCCTGCGCGCCATGTCCCCGCACGCCAACTCGTCCTGGAGGGGCTTCGCGCGCAGA
This sequence comes from Hyaena hyaena, assembly GCF_003009895.1. Lineage (NCBI taxonomy): Eukaryota > Metazoa > Chordata > Mammalia > Carnivora > Hyaenidae > Hyaena > Hyaena hyaena. The sequence goes on along the minus strand of NW_024082967.1, from coordinate 27,272 downwards.
CCACTTCTTTGTGTTCCTGGCTGGCTGGACCCTTAGAGGAGCTGCGCGCCTACCGCGCCATTGTGCTCCTGGCTGGCCGGACTCCTGGAAGAACTGCATGCCGATAACGGGCCTCTGAGCTCCTGGCTGGCTAGAACACTAAAGGGAAGGTGAAGAGCTTAAAAACTGGGAGATTTGCCCGCGAGTTCATGTTTCGGCTGAGGAGACACAGAGGGACCTGATTTCCCTCTCTCCAGTAGGCCCAGCGCACCAACAGGCAAACCCTTCTGCATGCTCGCCAATCCGACAAAGGAGGAGAAGGGAGCAGCGATTCTGGCTCCACCCTCAGGGCCAGGGAAGAGGCTTGAAATTGCCCTGAGGGGATCACCTGCGAGGTTGTGTCTAGGGCAATTTCATTGGGGCACAAAGAATGGGATTTGGAAACTAGGCCTGGCCTGGGTTAAAGAGCGCAACCCATTTTGGCTGCGCACCTGGCACGGGGAGTTTACAATCCAAAAAAGCAAGGTGCAGCGCTTGGTTCAAAAAGGGACTGGAGTGTCACCACTCTCCTCCCCACAACCACCAAGGCAGAACTCCCGCATGACGCATTGGATCACACTACGCCCATCCCTGCTTGAGAGCTGCCCTCCAAATTTTTTTTCTTCTTTTTTCCCCCGGACACTGACTTGATTAACTCTGGTCACTGGCTTCCTTAAACAGTCACATTTAGTCCATACTGTAGATGTGAATTCTACACCTCCTGACCTTTTCATGTCTTTCTCTCAGGAGTAATTAGACTATATAGTTTCTCTGGATAACACCAGCATCCTTCTCTCACCTATCCAACCATATTCCACCCTTTAGCTCTTTGAAAAAAGCTTCTTATCCCTTCTGCCTGTTCATTCTAGTTCCAATTTTGCCTCATCCCTGTGCTGTCTTCTGTCTCTTTCTCTGTGCTCTTCAACCAGCACTGCATACACCTGGCTATTTGATTCTAGCTGGGAAATCTGGTTATATGCTTTAAACTGTTCTCTGTCCATTGGTTTTCTTCTTTTTTACTTTTCTTTTTTTCTTTTTGACCTTTTTATTATTTCTTTATTTTCTATTATTTGCCTTCCCTCCTCCGTCTTTTCTCTTAACTTCTTCATTTTTCCTCTCGGTTTCTATGTTATTTAGATTTATCTATGCTTTGTGGGCCTCTGCTCCCTGTGTGTTTGTCTGTCTGTTACTTCTCCAGGGCTACCTCAGGAAACAAGCCAAAGAACACATGGTAGAGAGTCCCAAATATCACTACGAGTAGGAAAATAAAATAACCAAGGTCTAAACAAGAGAGACCAAGAGATACCATTCAAAAAACACTCTCCAAAAGGTTAGGCCCTGGACAGTCAAATAGTTTTCTTGGGTACAGCAGCACTCACAGGTGCAGAGAGCATAACAAGTCTTTGAAACTAACAAGAGCCAGAAAGCTAACTAAAATGACGAAACAAAAGAGCTCTCCTCCAAAGAAAGTCCAAGAAAAATTGACAGCTAATGAACTTTTCAAAACAGATATAAGCAGCATAATTGAACAAGATTTTAGAGCAATAATCATAAAATTAATAGCTGTGCTTGAAAAAAGCATAGGTGACATCAAAGAAACTATGGCTACAGACAGAATGGAAAATAAAAATAGGCATGAAGAATCAAAAAATGCGATAAATGAGATACATAATAAATTGGAAGCGTCCAAAGCATGGATTGAAGACGCAGAAAAGAGAATAAGTGATTTAGAAGACACCATTATAGAAAAAGAGGAAACTGAGAGAAAAAAAAAAGACAAACTGATCCAGGTACATGTAAGAAGAGTTTGAGAGCTCAGCGATATGGGCAAAAACAATACCCGTATCCTAGGAATCCCAGAAGAGGAACATAGAGGGAAAGGTGTTGAAGGAGTCCTGGAACAAATTATAGCAGAGAACTTCCCCAACCTATGGGAAGGAAGCAAATGTTGAAATACAAGAGACACAGAAGACTCCCCTCAGACGTTACTTGAATTGATCTTCTGCATGGAATATCATAGTTTAAATGGCAAAATATAAGGACAAAGAGAGAATTTTGAAAGCAGCTAGGGAGAAAAGGGCCCTAACATACAAAGGGAAACCTATCAGAGTGGCGACAGACCTATCTACTGAAACTTGGCAGGCCAGAAAGGAATGGCAGGAAATCTTTAATGTGATGAACAGAAATATATGCAGCCAAGAATCTTCTATCCAGCAAACCTGTCATTCAGAATAGAAGGAGATATAAAAGTCTTTCCAAATAAACAAAAATTGAAAGAATTTGTCACCACTAAGCCAGGCCCAGAAGAAATCCTAAGGGGGACGATCTGAAAGATGTGTTGCAAGGAACAAAGATACCAGAGACACCACCACAAACATGAACCCCACAAAAGACTCTAAACCCACATATTTCAATAATAACACTGAATGTCAATGGGCTGAGTGCTCCAATCAAAAGACATAGGGTAGCAGAATGGATAAAAAAAAACCAAAATCCATCTATTTGCTGTCTACAAGAAACTCATCTTAGACTGGAAGGAACCTTCAGATTGAAAGTAAGGGGATGGATAAAAATATACCATGCTACTGGAAATCAAAAGAAAGCTGGAGTAGCTATACTTATATCAGACAAACTGCACTTTAAATTAAAGACAATCACAAGAGATGAAGAAGGGCATTACATAATAATTACAGGGTCCATCCATCAGGAAGAACTAACAATCATAAATGTCTACGCACCAAATATGGGAGCACCTAAATATTTAAAACAATTAATCACAAACAGAAACAAGCTTATAGATAAGAATGTGCTAATAGCAGGGGACTTTAATACTCCGCTTACAGCAATGGATAGATCAACCAGAGAGAAAATCCCTAAAGAAATAATGGATTTGAAAGACATATTGGACCAGATGGATCTGACATATATATTTAGAACTCTACATCCTGAGGCCAGGGAATTCACTTTCTTCTCAAGTGTGCATGGCACATTCTCCAAACTAATTCACATACTGGGATTAAAGCAGCCCAGAATAAATATAAAAGAATTGAGATCACACCATGCACACTGTCAGATCATAATGCTTTGAAACTTGAAATCAATCACAGGAAGAAGTCTGGAAAAGCTCCAAAAACATGGAGGCTAAACAACACCATACTAAAGAATGAATGAGCCAATCAGGCAATTAGAGAAGAAATTAAAAAATATAGGGAAACAAATGAAAATTAAAATACAACAATCCAAAATCAATGGGACGTACAAAGGTAGTCCTAAGAGGAAAGTACATTGCACTCCAGGCCTATTTCAAGAGACTGGAGAAACGCAAGTGCAAAATCTAACAGCTCACTGAAAGGAACTAGAGGCAGGGCAACAAGAACACCCTAAACGCAGGAGAAGAAGAGAACTGGTAAAAATTAGAGCAGAAATAAACAACATAGAGACCAAAGAAACAATTGAACAGATCAATGAAACCAAAAGTTGGTTTTTTGAAAAAATAAACAAAATTGACAAACCTCTAGCCAGGCTTCTCAAAAAGAAATGAGAGAGCACCCAAATAGACAAAATCATGAAAGAAAATGGACCTATTACAACCAACCCCTCAGAAATACAAACAATTATCAGGAAATACTATGGAAAATTATATGCCAACAAATAGGACAACTTAGAAGAAATGGACATATTCCTAAACACACACTCATTACCAAAATTCACACGAGAAGAGATAGGATATCTGAACAGACCCATAACTAGTGAAGAAATCGAATCAGTGATCAAAAATCTCCCAACAAATAAGAGTCCTGGACCTGATGGCTTCCCTGGAGAATTCTACCAGACATTTAAAATAGAATCAATACCCATTCTTCTTCAGCTATTCCAAAAAATAGAAATTGAAGGAAAACTTCCAGACTCACTTTATGAAGTCAGCATCACTCTGATCCCCAAGCCAGACAGAGATCCAGCAAAAAAAGAGAACTACATGCCAATATCCTTGATGAATACGGATGCAAAAATCCTCAACAAGATACTTGCAAATCGAATCCAACAGCACATAAAAAGAATCATCCACCAAGATCAAGTGGGATTCATTCCTGGGGTACAGGGCTGGTTCAACATTCACAAATCAATCATGGGATACATCACAGCAACAAAAGAAAAGATACAAACCAAATGATCCTGTCGATATATGTAGAAAAAGCTATTGACAAAATACAGCATCCCTTCTTAATAAAGACCCTTGAGAAAATCGGGATAAAAGGAACTTACTTAAACATCATAAAAGCCATCCATGAGAGGCCCTCAGCTAACATCATCTTCAATGGGGAAACACTGAGAGCTTTCCCCCTGAGATCAGGAACACGACAGGATGTACACTGTCACCACTGTTGTTTAACATACTGCTGTAAGTCCTAGCATCAGCCAGGTTGCCTATTAGTTTTACGGATTGTTTCCTTTATGGTGCTGAAGCTTGTAATCTTGATGAGGTCCCAACAGTTTATTTTTGCGCTTGATACTTTTGCTTTTGGGGATATGTCAAGTAGGAAATTGCTGCGATGGAGATCAAGGAGGTTATTTCCTGCTTTCACCTCTAGGGTTTTGATGGTTTCCTGTCTCACGTTCAGGTCCTTTATCCATTTTGAGTTTATTTTTGTGTATAGTGTGAGAAATTGATTTAGTTTCATTCTTCTGCATATTGTTGTCCAGTTCTCCCAGCACCATCTGTTAAAGAGACTGTCTTTTTTCCATTGGATACTCTTTCCAGCTTTGTCAAAGATTGGTTGGCTGTACAATTTTGGGTCCACTTCTGAGTTCTCAATTCTGTTCCATTGGTCAATGTGTCTGTTTTTGTGCCAATACCATACTGTCTTGATGATGACAGCTTTGTAGTAGAGGCTAAAGTCAGGGATGGTGTTACCTCCCGTGTTGGTTTTCTTCTTCAATATTACTTTGGCTATTCGGGGTCTTTTGTGGTTCCATACAAATTTTAGGATAGTTTGTTCTAGGTTTGAGAAGTATGCTGGTGTAATTTTAGTTGGGATTGCATTGAATGTGTAGATTGCTTTGGGTAGTAATGACATCTTAACTATATTTATTCTTCCTATCCATGAGCATGGAATGTTTTTCCATTTCTTGGTGTCTTCTTCAATTTCCTTCATAAGTTTTCTATAGTTTTCATCATACAGGTCTCTTGTATCCTTGGTTAGGTTTATTCCTAGGTATTTCATGTTTTTTGTGCAATTGTGAATGGGTTCAGTTTCTTGATTTCTCTTTCTGTTGTTTCATTGTTGGTGTATAAAAATGCAACTGATTTCTTTACGTTGATTTTGTACACTACAACTTTGCTGAATTCTTGGATCAGTTCTAGTAGGCTTCTGGTGGAGTCTGTCGGGTTTTCGATGTAGAGAATCATGTCATCTGTGAAAAGTGAGAGTTTGACTTCTTCTTTGTCGATTTTGATGCCTTTGATTTCCTTTTGTTGTCTGATGGGTGATGCTAGGACTTCCAGCACTATGTTAAACAACAGCAATGAGAGTGGACATCCCTGTCGTGTTCCTGATCTCAGGGGGAAAGCTCTCAGTTTTTCACCGTTGAGGATGATATTAGCTGAGGGCTTCTCACAGATGGCTTTTATGATGTTAAGTAGGTTCCTTCTATCCCGACTTTCTCTAGAGTCTTTATTAAGAAGGGCTGCTGTATTTTTTCAAATGCTTTTTCTGCATCTATTGACAGGATCATATGATTTGTATCTTTTCTTTTGTTGATGTGATGTATCACATTGATTGATTTGCGAATATTGAACAAGCCCTGTACCCCAGGAATGAATCCCACTTGATCTTGGTGGATAATTCTTTTTAGGTACTTTTGGATTCGATTTGCAAGTATCTTGTTGAGGATTTTTGCATCCGTATTCATCAAGGATATTGGCATGTAATTTTCTTTTTTTGCTGGATCTCTGTCTGGCTTGGGGATCAGAGTGATGCTGGCTTCATAAAACGAGTCTGGAAGTTTTTCTTCACTTT
>NW_024082967.1:0-19353 GCF_003009895.1 Hyaena hyaena | reverse complement strand
TTCCTGCTTTCACCTCTAGGGTTTTGATGGTTTCCTGTCTCACGTTCAGGTCCTTTATCCATTTTGAGTTTATTTTTGTGTATAGTGTGAGAAATTGATTTAGTTTCATTCTTCTGCATATTGTTGTCCAGTTCTCCCAGCACCATCTGTTAAAGAGACTGTCTTTTTTCCATTGGATACTCTTTCCAGCTTTGTCAAAGATTGGTTGGCTGTACAATTTTGGGTCCACTTCTGAGTTCTCAATTCTGTTCCATTGGTCAATGTGTCTGTTTTTGTGCCAATACCATACTGTCTTGATGATGACAGCTTTGTAGTAGAGGCTAAAGTCAGGGATGGTGTTACCTCCCGTGTTGGTTTTCTTCTTCAATATTACTTTGGCTATTCGGGGTCTTTTGTGGTTCCATACAAATTTTAGGATAGTTTGTTCTAGGTTTGAGAAGTATGCTGGTGTAATTTTAGTTGGGATTGCATTGAATGTGTAGATTGCTTTAGGTAGTAATGACATCTTAACTATATTTATTCTTCCTATCCATGAGCATGGAATGTTTTTCCATTTCTTGGTGTCTTCTTCAATTTCCTTCATAAGTTTTCTATAGTTTTCATCATACAGGTCTCTTGTATCCTTGGTTAGGTTTATTCCTAGGTATTTCATGTTTTTTGTGCAATTGTGAATGGGTTCAGTTTCTTGATTTCTCTTTCTGTTGTTTCATTGTTGGTGTATAAAAATGCAACTGATTTCTTTACGTTGATTTTGTACACTACAACTTTGCTGAATTCTTGGATCAGTTCTAGTAGGCTTCTGGTGGAGTCTGTCGGGTTTTCGATGTAGAGAATCATGTCATCTGTGAAAAGTGAGAGTTTGACTTCTTCTTTGTCGATTTTGATGCCTTTGATTTCCTTTTGTTGTCTGATGGGTGATGCTAGGACTTCCAGCACTATGTTAAACAACAGCAATGAGAGTGGACATCCCTGTCGTGTTCCTGATCTCAGGGGGAAAGCTCTCAGTTTTTCACCGTTGAGGATGATATTAGCTGAGGGCTTCTCACAGATGGCTTTTATGATGTTAAGTAGGTTCCTTCTATCCCGACTTTCTCTAGAGTCTTTATTAAGAAGGGCTGCTGTATTTTTTCAAATGCTTTTTCTGCATCTATTGACAGGATCATATGATTTGTATCTTTTCTTTTGTTGATGTGATGTATCACATTGATTGATTTGCGAATATTGAACAAGCCCTGTACCCCAGGAATGAATCCCACTTGATCTTGGTGGATAATTCTTTTTAGGTACTTTTGGATTCGATTTGCAAGTATCTTGTTGAGGATTTTTGCATCCGTATTCATCAAGGATATTGGCATGTAATTTTCTTTTTTTGCTGGATCTCTGTCTGGCTTGGGGATCAGAGTGATGCTGGCTTCATAAAACGAGTCTGGAAGTTTTTCTTCACTTTCTATTTTTTGGAATAGCTTGAGAAGAATTGGGATTAATTCCACTTTACATGTCTGGTAGAACTCCCCTGGGAAGCCATCTGGTCCAGGACTTTTATTTGTTGGGAGATTTTTGATAACTGATTCGATTTCTTCACTAGTTATGGGTCTGTTCAGATTTTCTATTTCTTCCTGTGTGAATTTTGGTAGTGAGTGTGTGTTTAGGAATTTGTCCATTTCTTCTAAGTTGTCTAATCTGTTGGCATATAATTTTTCATACTATTCCCTGATAATTGCTTGTATTTCTGAGGGGTTGGTTGTAATAAGTCAATTTTCTTTCATGATTTTGTCTATTTGGGTGCTGTCTCTTTTCTTTGAGAAGCCTGGCTAGAGGTTTGTCAATTTTGTTTATTTTTTCAGGAAACCAACTCTTGGTTTCATTGATCTGTTCAATTGTTTCTTTCGTATCTATGTTGTTTATTTCAGCTCTAATTTTTACTATTTTTCTTCTTCTACTGGGTTTGGGGTGCTCTTGTTGCTCTGCCTCTAGTTCCTTTAGGCGAGTTGTTAGATTTTGCACTTGCGTTTTCTCTAATTTCTTGAAATAGGCCTGGAGTGCAATGTACCTTCCTCTTAGAACTGCCTTTGCCGCATCTCATAGAGTTTGGATTGTTGTATTTTAATTTTCATTTGTTTCCATATATTTTTTAATTTCTTCTCTAGTTGCCTGATTGGCCCATTCATTCTTTAGTAGGGTGTTCTTTAACCTCCATGTTTTGGAGGTTTTCCAGACTTCTTCCTGTGATTGATTTCAAGTTTCAAAGCATTATGATCTGAGAGTGTGCATGGTATGATCTCAATTCTTATATATTTATTGAGGGCTGCTTTATGCCCCAGTATGTGATCTATCTTGGAGAATGTGCCATGTGCACTTGAGAAGAAAGTGAATTCCTTGACCTCAGGATGCAGAGTTCTAAATATATATGTCAGATCCATCTGGTCCATTTGTCAGTCCAGTCCATTGTTTCTTTAGTGATTTTCTGTCTGGTTGATCTATCCATTGCTGTAAGTGGAGTATTAAAGTCCCCTGCTATTAGCACATTCTTATCTATAAGCTTGTTTCTGTTTGTGATTAATTGTTTTAGATATTTAGGTGCTCCCATATTCGGTGTGTAGACATTTATGATTTTTAGTTCTTCCTGATGGATGGACCCTGCAATTATTATATAATGCCCTTCTTCATCCCTTGTTATTGTTTTTAATTTAAAGTGCAGTTTGTCTGATATAAGTATAGCTACTCCAGCTTTCTTTTGACTTCCTGTAGCATGATAGATATTTCTCCATCCTCTTACTTTCAATCTGATGGTATCTCCCAATTTAAAATGCGTTTCTTGTAGACAGCAAATATGTATTTTTTTTTTATCTGTTCGGCTACCCTATGTCTTTTGATTGGAGCATTCAGCCCATTTATATTCAGTGTTATTGTTGAAATATGTGGGTTTAGAGTCATTGTGTCCTTTCCGGCATTCATGCTTGTGGTGGTGTCCCTGGTGTCTTCGTCTTTGCAATACTTCCCTCAGAGAGTCCCCCTCAGGATTTCTTGTAGGGCTGGCTTAGTGGTGACAAATGTTTTCATTTTTTGTTTATTTGGAAAGACTTTTACCTCTCTTTCAATTTTGAATGACATGCTTGCTGGATAGAAGATTCTTGGCTGCATATATTTTCTGTTCATCACATTGAAGATCTCCTGCCATTCCTTTCTGGCCTGCCAAGTTTCAGTAGATAGGTCTGTCACCTTCTGGTAGGTTTCCCTTCATATGTTAGGACCCTTTTCTCCCTGGCTGCTTTCAAAATTCTTTGTCCTTATATTTTGCCATTTTTACTATGATATGTCGTGCAGAAGATCGATTCAAATTACATCTGAGGGGAGTCCTCTGAGCCTCTTGTATTTCAACATTTACTTCCTTCCTCAGGTTGGGGAAGTTCTCTGGTATAATTTGTTTCAGGACTCCTTCAGCACCTTTCCCTCTCTCTTCCTCTTCTGGGATTCCTATGATATGGATAATGTTGCGTTTGACCGTATTGCTGAGCTCTCGAACTCTTCTTTCATGTTTCTGGATCAGTTTGTCTCTGTTTTTGTCAGCTTCTTGTTTTTCTATAATGGTGTCTTCTAAATCACTTATTCTCTTTTCTGCCCCTTCAGTCCGTGCATTGGACACTTCCAGTTTATTATGTATTTCATTTATCAGATTTTTTAATTCATCATGCCTATTTTTGTTCTCCATGTTGGTTGTAGTCATAGTTTCTTTAAGGTCCTCTATGGTTTTTGCAAGCCCAGCGATTAATTTTATGATTATTGTTCTAAAATCTTGTTCAGTTATGCTGCTTAAATTTGTTTTGAGCAGTTCATTAGCTGTCAATTCTTGGAGTTTCTTTGGAGGAGAGCTCTTTCATTTCGTCATTTTGGTTAGCTTTCTGTCTCGTTAGTTTTAAAGACTTGTTATGTACTCTGCACCTGAGAGCGCTGCTGTACCCAAGAAGATTCTTTGACTGTCCAGAGCCTATCCTTTCAAAAAGTGTTCTTTGAATATCTCTTGGTCTCTCTTGTTGAGACCTTGGTTATTTTATTTTCCTATAGTGAAATTTTATTTTCCTATAATACCGGTAGTGGTATTTGGGACTCTCCACCATGTGTACTTTGGCTTGTTTCTTGAGGTAGCCCTGGAGAAGAAAACACAGACAAACACACAGGGAACAGAGGGACACAAACACACAAACAAATCCAACAATCATGCTAACCATGTCGGAAAACTAAAAAGTAATGAGCAAAGATGGAGGAGGGAAGGCAACTGATAGAAAAGAAAAATACATTAAAAAGTCAAAAAGAAGAAAAGAAAAGGAAGAATGAAAAAAAAACCGATAGACAAAGATCGTTTTAAAGCATATAACTAGATTTCCCAGCCACAATTAAATAGCCGGGTGTATGTAGTGCTTGTTGAAGAGCTACAGAAAGAGAGAGATGATAGGGCGGAGATGAGGTAAAATTGGAGATAGAATGAACAGGCAGAAGGGATAAGAAGCTTTTTTCAAAGAGCTAGAGGGTGGAATATGGTTGGAGAGGTGAGAGAAAGAAGGTGGTGTTATCTAGAGAAATTATCTAGTCTGATTACTCCTGGGAGGCTTTGTTATACCGCCATTAAGCCATTAACAGTTCAGCTGGTCGCTGCTTCCCTGTTGCCTGGGGTTAAGTGGAGGGTGGGGGAAGTGTCACAGCCTGAGATCCACAGGGCTCCAGCAACAATACAACCCGAGTAGTTTGGGGATCCTAGCAATTTCAGGTCCTCAGAGTCTGCATCGCCTCACCCCACCGCAACCGCTTTACTGGCCGCCTGCCGCTTCAGCAGGCAACTTTTCGCTCAGGCAGCCGCCGTTTCACCGGGCGCAGGTGGCACTTCACTGCGTCGCTGCCACCGCTGCTTCAGTGGGCCGATGTCGCGCGCACCACTGCCGCTTCACCCGGCGCCGGGAGGGCCTCCGCAGGCGTTGCTGCTGGTTCATGGGCTGATACCGCCTGGATGGTGCCCGGTGCACGCAGTTCAGTTTTTCCTGGCGCCTTCTGGGACCAGGGCACCTAGTTTAAAGTCAGCACCCCAGCCAGAGCTAAAAAACACTGTCTTTCCAAGCCGAGATTTTTTCTCTTCTCCAGGGACGGTTCTACGAGCAATCTCAGCTTTTCTTTCCTTTCCCCTGGACTCACTGCAGCTGGCCACCACTCGCCGGTTTATCACTCACCGCAGCTGCACGCAAGCCGGGTTCCCTCCCCTCCCTCCGTATCTCTGGGTCCCGGCCCGCTTTTATCTTCCCCAGTTCGCACTTACGCACTTATGAGGTTTCCTTCCCAGTGTACTCTATCTCTTTCTCTTCCCAAACTCCTGTGGCTCAGTGTCCTATGACTTCAGGCCTTCTCTGTTGGAGAGATGAGTGCAGGCGTAATGTACGGTGCTTCCTATACCATCTTGCCTCTCCATCTTTATTTTATTATTAATAACTTAACTAAATTTAGCTTGGTTCCTATTCAAACGGGTCCATTTCATCCATACTATTACAGAAAGGAGGAGAAGAATGAAGGGAGTCCTGATATTCAAATCAGGATGTCACAAATCCCAAAGGCATATGTGACAAACTAGAATCAATGCCTTCCATCTTCTCCCTATCCAGAAGGTCTCCTGCCTCGCCCATAATATGTAGATGAGAGGTGCAGATAGGTGGTTTGCCTGGGACTTTCAAGCAACAATGTTAAAAAAAAAATGAAATTGCTATGTAGACAAGGCTTTTAGTCTTGGACTCTTGTGTAGAGTACGTTAAATGTGGACTACTGCTGTCAACTAGGAAGTTCCTCATCAGACCGGTGTTTGAGAAGTAGCAGTTCCAAGAAGCATGGATGAATATCCCTGTTTATTCCTCCTTGGGGCTCTTCGTATCTTCCAAGTGTTATTCTTAAACTCTAAACACACTTTTAAAAGTCAGGTGTCCATCCTCACCATCAAGAATTGCTACTTTCTCTAATCCATTAATCGAGCCATAGTGCCTGCCACCTTCTGTAACAGCACACAGGTGAAGAATGAGGCACAAACAAGTCAGCTGCAAGAGAAAGGGAGCAAGGGATGACAACTCAGACAGACTGTCGTCTTGAACAACTCTGCATTCCCATATTTATTGAAGAAGCGATAATTAGTCAATAAAAGACTTCAAGATTGCTCTAGAGTTCAGAGAGTGATCTCATGAAAAAAACAGAACTTTCTTAGGTATGTACGTTATGGTTGATCAGGCATAATAAACAAATTTTATCTGATCAGGTGGTCTTTGAGGAAGTGGAGAAGTCAACACAAAAGAAGTGGGCGGCATTCCACCCTGAGGGAGCTGAGCACAGCCACTTTCCCAGAGAGACATTACAATGTGTATTTTCTTAGAGCTATATTAATCATTTTATAGTTTTGTGTACTGTTTTTCTCCATGACTATATTTTATGGGTGACATTGTTCTGAGGGTTATCACACCATAAGAAATTTGAATCAGGTCTTTCTCCCATGTTGCCCCTCATGCTTTTCTACACTTGATCTACAGAGCACACTCACAGGAGAACTCTGCAGATGAACAAAACCAGGCTTTCCAACAAATACGGAGGAAAAAAACCAGGGTTCTAAGAAGAACACAGGCAGAAGGAAGGAATCAAATATAGGCTAATGGAGTCTTCCAGATCCAGCACTGTGGGAAAAGGGAACCTGGTCCTCTGTCTTCTATGCTGACTCCAATCACAAAAATCAAACAAGAGCCTCAAACCACTCACTTTCCTGAATGCTGTGCTGTGGGCCCTTAGTTTGCTCCAGGATCACAGAGGTCAGTGGTAGATATGCATTTCAAATCGAAACAAGGCTCACATGTGGTCCAGTCTGGGAGGAAGTTAGACATTGGCCAGTTCTAAGGGAAGTGGTTCTCCAAGGCCAGTATTTTCCTCTTAGACACCAAGGAAGTGGGTCCTGACCTGGATAGAAATGTCATGGTACATAACCCAGCATTTTGTGTCTCAGCAAGCCCTGGACAGGTAATGAGGGGTACTCTTGGTAAGGCTGATCCTCACTGTGTTTACATTGGGGCAGGGTATGAACAGAAGATGCTGGACAAACAGCTCTAAAGAGAGTCTTTCAGACAGTGGTGCTGGGCCCCCAGGTTTAAGTCAGGGGGCTCTGATGGGACAGGCTCCTGGGGATAGGAGCTTCGGGTAATAGTGTCTCCAAACTCAGGGTTCTCCTTACTGCTGGGTCCTATGGTTGCCATTGGAGTGCTGTGGCAAGGTGGTCCTAAAAGTTCAGACCCTCGCTTACCCCACATGCAGGATGCTCCTCGGGGCCACATGTGGTGCTGCTGTGCTTATGAGTGCCCCAAAGGAGGGGTTCGGATGTGGGGCAGCCTCTACTCCCCAAACCTATTGGTGCTTCAGAAACCCCCAGCCTGAAGTGGGCCTGTTTTGTGGTGCTACTGGCAATGTTCAGCCGTATGCATGGAAGCAACAGGAGCTATCCAGGGGCTGTGCCACAGGGGCATCTCGCTAGGGTGGCAGCAAAGCCTGGCTGGGTGCTGGCGTCTGTGCCCAAGGAAGAAGTAATAGGTGATGAATCAACAAAAGCTACCTGTGTGGTGCTGCCCAAGACTTGCTGGCTTGCCTTTCTATTTGGAAGTTGGCAAGGGCCATCTGTGTATAAAAGGCTAAGGACAGTAAGTGTGAAAAGATGTCTGGAAGCAGATAGGTTAGGGCCGAGAAGGGTCCAGTTGAGCCTGGTTTCCTTTGACACAGAAGATACAGCCAGGCTGCCCTTGAAGCAAATTCCAGGGTGGCCATTGACCCTGGCAGGCTTGCATTTTCCTGCATCTCTCCTGCTGTGCATCCCTGCTGGGGGCTGGAGGGACAGCAGGAGCAGGAGCAGCCCTGCAGCAGGCAGGGGGAAACCCTGGGAAGCTGCTTAGCCCCATGGTCCCAGATGGGCACACACTCACCCCACAGTGCACTATTGATGGTCTGGAGTGCAGCTTCCTCCTCAGAGTCTCAGTCATCAGCGGTGCCTGGAAATTCACTCAGGGTGTGGCGGCCATCTTGCAAGATCCCCTTGTCACCAGGAGTCACAATCTTCTCTGCTCATTGCAGCCCAAAAAATCTTTTGTTTGTATGGCCCAAAAGTGTCAGGTGCAGGAGAAGAGTTCCTCCAGGATGGTTTCCTTTTCCATTTTACTTAGGTATTGTCTTTGCCTAGTTCTTCTTCTGGGCCACCACTGAAGCTGTAGCTGGGGACCGAGGGCACTCCTGGTTCACTATTTTTTGTGGGGTCTTCTGAGGCCCCTTGTGAGGCATCTGGAGCAGCTTAGACGTGGGCAATGTGTTTTCCTTTTCAGCTGCGGAAACATTAGGTGGACCTGTATGAGATCGTGTAGTGTGTGGTTTGGGGAAGATCTTACAGCAGGTCTTGGGTTTATTTTGGAACATGCTTTTTGAGGTCTTGAGGTGTAAGTGTCCCTGCAGAACCCATGCCTGGCATGAAGAAAGACACCCTCCCATTGTTGTCCCAGGCTGAATGAAGTTTATATCTTAGTGTCATCAGTGGCCCTTCCCTGATTGACCTGTTTTTGACTGCTGGGTCATTCTCTTGATTTGCTGTCAATTAACACTCTAAGAGCTCTCAGCATGGCCTGCTCTGTCGGGGACCCTGTCACACATGAGTGTTGTGGGCTGCACGGTGGTGATATGTGCTCCTGTCTCACATGAACGTGACTTTACACACACGGACTGCAGGACGTGAGTGTGTGGGGAACAGGCAGTGTGGAGTTCCCTGATGGACTTACCTACAGATTGAGGCAAGGACCTGAAACTCATATTGGGAAGTGGTACGCTGAGGTGACCCGGTATTTCCCACAGGATTATTGGAGGTTCAGGGGACCCGAGGACATTGGAGTCTTCCAATCAGGTAGGGATCCTACAAGCCCCCTCCCCATTGATACTGCATCTACTAACTGCTCCCAGGGATGCACAGCTTGGTGGGTTGAGCTGTCCTGCTTGCATGAGCTTCGGGAACTTTGTCATGTTCCCTCAACTCCTCGATGTTTGAAGGGGGTGATCAAAAACTGCCCAATGCTTTATCCCAATGAGTGCTATTCTGGGGAAAATCTCGGCTGACTTGAGCAGGTTGGGAGGAAAGGGTTGGGTTCCACAGAGTGATGATGAACAACTCCTGGGGCTCTCTTCTCATAGAACACAATGCATATACCTCCTGGATTTTCCCCCAGGGTCTTCCTGGCAACCACAGAACTCCTTCCAGGTTCAGCAGCTGCTGGTGGAATGATAGCCTAGTCACTTCAGGGCCTTGTCTAGACTGGATTCAGTTCCCTCAGGGAATGTGCTCAGGATTTTCTTCAGTACCTACAGTGATTATGGCATTATTCTTATCTCTTCTTTGTGGTCACAAGCCCGGACAGCATCCCAGATTTTGGCTGGTTTTCCTGAATTGCCACGTAAGCTATGGCAGAGATGGAGAACACGTGCCCGGTTTGTGTCATTACCCTTTTCATGACAAACTCACCACATTTGCATTTGCCCCTCCTGTGACAGTAAGCCTGTTTCCCCTGCTTTTAATTATAAATCTAGCGAAGGGGAGCTTCTCGAGAGCTGAAAGGAAGAGCGGAATCCAGCAGGACCAGATCCACCCAGGCAGGAAACACACAGTGACGACACCCAGATAGATCCCCACCTCCTGGGGCAGCTCCAGCAACTTGGGCTCAGCTCTGATGACTCCCAGCCCCGCTCCCTCCTGGGCCATTGGGGGATTTTCTCCAGACTTCGTGCTGCAGCACCAGGGGGAGTGGCCAGTGGGACACTAAGAAAGGGGCTGAGGGGTTCTACAGAGAGGTTTCAGACACGCTGCAGATGCAAGGCCTCAGTGCCTGTATGAGAACAGATATTTAAGGGTGGGAATTATAAAAGGAGAGAATGTGGAAGAGCTCCAAAGAGTTGCTTATAGATGGCAGAGGAAGTTTGTGCAAGACACGGAGTAGGAGATAAATTATAGGCACCACATTGGTCCTTCTGTCTGAATCCTTGCCATCCTTGGAGTTGCCTTCCTTTGGACAAGGCATTAATGATGTTTGGGTCACTGTTGAAAAGGATAGTGGACAGTTAGTGGAGGTGAGAACATGTGGCCCTCTGCTCCTGGGATGATGGACCCTGACTAAAGGGTGATGGGTCTTCAGTTCTGAGTCCTCTGGACCACAGGCCCTTCACAACTTCATGGGGGGAAAGAGTCTCATATCGAACACTCAATCGTATCATCTCAGGTTATCTCCATGACTAGGAATGAAGCCTGTGTCATCTTGCCCATCCTCCAGGGGATGGCTCCCCATGACTGTGCAGGACTTTGCCTTGGTCCCTCCTTGCTACTCAAGCTTCGCGTTCCCCTTCCTCCTCCTTTCCCAGATATACTCCATTTCCTTTCCTCTGCCAACCTCCCCAATTATACTGTTCTCAAATACTAGGAAAAATAGATGATTTGCTTGCACCACTCAATCAATCCCTGATCTCTCCTGTTTGAGGAGAACCTGTCATGTGTCTGGGCTGCTGCAAACCAAAAGGAGAGAGTAATGACATTATCCACATATCCAGTGTCCATTCTGTCACTGAAATGGCCTTCCTTGGGACACACTTGAGCCAAAAACAACCTCAACATTTCCCTTAACCTTTTCAGAGAATGAGTGGAAATGAAAGGACAGCAGTAAGTCCAATTCCTCAGAATCTCTATATGAAATACTAGAAAGTGTCCCACAGTGATTCACACACACACATGGTAACTGCTAAGGATCTCACTAGTCCTCAAGGGAAACAATGGAGAGCTTGTTCCCTGGACTGGACTAAGGAATGGTTGCAGAGAGGTCATCACCATGGTGTATGGAGACAGAACAGGCACTGTGAAACAGGAAAAGTGGGTTCAGAGAGGGACAGTGACCCCATTGCCCTGCCACCCGGAGGCTCTGTCCTATGTCTAGTAGTGCTATGAGACAGGGCAACAGGGCCGTGACATCAAGTACGGGTAGCAGGCCCAGCATACCCTTCCCATAGGCCTCTAGAACACCTGCTGGAAATAGAGGGTCTCCAGGGAATCTGTTCAGGGCTCTTTCTCATGGAAGCACATTCACACATCAGATTCCACAGGGGTGTGAAGGCTGGCATGAGCTAAGGGACACAGTAGGGTATGTAATGACCACAGGGGAAATCATCTGGAACTTATCCAGCTCAGGGTGTGGTAATTCTTTTTTTTTTTTACAAATAGTTTATTGTCAAATTAGTTTCCACATAACACTCAGTGCTCATCCCCAAAGTGCCCTCCTCCATGCCCATCCCCCCTCCCCCCCACATCCATCAGTCCTCAGTTTTTGTCAGCATTCAAGAGTCTCTCATGGTTTGCCTCTCTCCCTTTCCCCCACCATTTCCGCCCTTCTTCTCCCCCTTGTTCCTCCATCAAGTTCCTCCTAATCCTCCTATACGTGCAAACATATGATATTTGTCCTTCTCTGCCTGACTTATTTCGCTCAGCATATCACCCTCAAGGTCCATCCATGTTGCGACACATGGTTTATCTATACGATGGAATACTACATGGCAATGAGGGTGTGGTAATTCTAATAGAACAAACAGGGCAGAAACATGAAGGTTTGCTACACTACAGGTTTGCTGTAGGTATGAGGGAGTGGGTTTACCTCTCATCCATCTAATACCTCAAGCTATAACTTAGTCTCCTGGTTCTTGTGAGTGGGAGAAGGGTGTTTGGTTCTCAGATCATGTGTATTGTAGGTCAGTGACAAGAAAGCCCCTAATTGCTCATGGACAGTTCCTGAAAGGTGCTAACCACAGTCCAAGTTTTGACATTTGGCAATGTCAAGGGGAGGGAAGTGTCAATTTGATGGGAAAGATTATTTAAAATAGCAAAGTAAGAAATGGTCATTACAAACACAGCTCCCTCAATGCCCATTGACACAATTTCATTTATAGTATGTTTGTAAACTATGAAACAAACAAATCAGATGTCTACACCTATTTCCCTTTCCTTTCTGGTTTCCTGTCCAGCTTCCTTGGTCTCCAAAGCAGCAGGTACAATCCCACTGTTCTTGAAGCTCTCTCCCACTGTCCTAAATGAGTGGTGTTCCCTACCTGCAGAGTCTTATTCCTCAGTCCTGGAGTCTCCCATGCTCTCCAGACACAAATCTGTAGAAACACAAATATGAGAAATCTTGTTCTTAGTGAGAAGGGCTAGTCTGGCAGTCCTACTCAAGTTGAGATTTCGAAGGGTCATATAGCATCTGCCTGAACTTTCTGTTCTGTTCTTAAATGTTCACTGGGCTCGGTGTAGACAGAGCCCTTCAAGAACACATGGATCACAGTTTCAACTTTCCCATGAGACAAAGAAACTGCCAAAGTCACCTTCATACTATAGTTTCTACATGCCCATTGCACTTTGCCTCTCTAAATGTCATACCCAGAAAATTCAACTGTTATGGGACACTTGAAATGTGACTAGTGTGAAGGAGCAATCAGAGGTTTTATGTTATTTCATTATTTTAGTGTAGGGCACTGAGTTAAAGATTAATTGTGTAGAATTGATTTTAGACACAAAACAGATGAACATAAGGGAAAGGAAGCAAAAATAACATAAAAACAGGGAGGGAGACAAAAACATAAGAGACTCTTAAATATGGAGAACAAACAGGGTTACTGGAGGGGTTATGGGAGGGAGATGGGCTAAATGGGTAGAGGGCATTAAGGAATCTACTCTTGAAATCATTGTTACACTATATGCTAAATTGGATGTAAAATTTTAAAAATTAATAAAAAATAAAAGAAAAAGATTTTAGACTGATTCCACCCTAAATCACATAGCACAAAAATCCAAAGACAAAGAAGACATAACCTCTGCTCCCTTGCTTGTTCCACTGACACTAATTGCTGGCGGGATCTGATATTTGATGTGTAAGTAAGTAGTTCCTGGGCTCCTGCCAGGCACCATTTTAGGCCTTCAGACACCAAAAGAGGAAGATCAACAGCCACTTCCTAGAATAAGTGATCACAGGTTTAATGAAACACCTATCCAAATAACAGTGTCACTTTCTAGAAATCGAAAATCCTAAAATACATATGGAAGCACAAAGTTGCCCGCATAGTCAAAATATTCTTGAGAATGAAGAACAAAGCTGTGACTCCATACTTGAGGACAGGAAGACATATTTGAAAGCTGCAGAAAGCAGACACTATGGTACTGGGATAATAAAATAGGGAGATAGACCATGGAGAAGAAAAGAGAGCCCCCAAGTAATCTCTCACATTTATGGCATGCATACTCATCAAGACTACACATGGAGCAAGAGTAGTCTCTTCAACAATCCACAGATTGAAAAGGAAACCTACACAATATAAGAAAATATTGCCAAGCCTCCTATCAGAAAAAAAGTGTTTGTTTGCAAAATGGGAAGAAGGGGCAACTAACCTATTTGAGATGGGGGAAAGACTTGCATAGTTATGGCTCCAAGGGAAAACAAAATCAATAGCCAGCAGATTTAGGAAAAGATACTGACATAACTAATCATGAGGGAAATGCAAATGCAAGGACAATGTGATATTGCTTCATCTGTTAGCATGGCCAGGATCCAAACCGAAACCAGAAAACAAACACTAAATGCGGGTGTTGGTAAGGATGGGGAAAATTTGAAGCATTGGCTGTGGTTAATCGTAACACACAAAGGAAGACATCAAGGACGACTGTCTTGAATTTACTCAAATAATGGTAAATAGAATTCCCATAAAATCCAGTAATCATGTGTCTGAGTATACATCCAATGGAAATGAACTCATTATATCAAAGTTATACCTGTGATTCCATGTTTATCGTAGTATGTACACCATAGCTAGGATACAGAAATTTTAGTCCAGTGCCCATCAACACAGGAATTTCAAAGAAAAAGTGATATATTCATATAATATTATATTATTTAGCTTTTAGAGGATGAGGACATCCCATTATTTATGGAAACAGGGATGTCATGGAAGACATTCATCTAAGTGAAATAAGCCAATGTCAGGGAAGTAAATATTGTCTGACTGCATTTACATGGGGATTGGAAAATAGTCAAGGGCTTCTGATAGCAGAGTGCAGATGGGTGATTGCCAAGAGTTTGAGGAGGAGGAAAAGAGGTGTGGCTATTCCATGCTTTTTGAGAATTTGTCCTGTTAGATGGAAGAGACTGGAAACATGATGCACAATCCTGTGCATCAGTTTAACAATAATGTGCCATCTACTTGAAAATTTGTCATGTTCCCTGTGCTTTTACCACAAAAATGTAAGTAAAATAAAGTATAAAGTAAAAAAGAAGTGCGTTGCAGGTAGAGGGGTCATAGAGGTTGATGGAAAGAAGGAAGCCCATTTGTTGAGGTGCTGAAGAAGATGTGTACACAGATCTCACAGCAGCAAGATGGCCCTGCCCTTTCTCATCCCCATTCACTAAGGAGCCCAATAGCGTGCTAAGTGTGAGAAAGGTGGGCTCAGGTAATACAGGTTCTCCTAATTTTGACTCTTTGTAATGAACCTCCAACAATCAAATTTATGCTCTACAGATAAGATTTCTAGGACAACCTTGTTTCAACTAAGCAGTTTCTGGAGTACACAATGACATTTAAAAATCCAGCTGTCTCCTTTTTTTCTTTGTGGAAATAGGCCTATGGAAATCAAATTATATCAAAATAGATATTTTCCACAAGATTTAGGCTCTAAAGGAAACGGATCATAATTTGGCCCTGTTTATATTCATATTGTCTTACAAGAACTACCTTCAGTTGTTTTCTTGCAAAAGCCTTCAGACTTCATCCAGCCCCTCCTTCCACTGACAGACGGACAGGATATGTGTGGGGATTCTCCTGTCACACAGTTGAGGTTCTCTTTTCCCTCCTTGCAGTACAAAACGTACTCTTTAATGCTCCTTGAAAGAGAGCCAAGTGCCCAGTCTGTGAAGAAGACCTTGTTGGTCTCTTTGAATTATATTTTTTTGCTCAGCACACAGAACTACAACTAGGGTCAGTGAAGGGTGCCTGAAAACCCACCTGAGAAAGGCAGTTTATTCTCAGCAACAGTAGCTGAAGAAAAATGTTAGATCCCATTCTCAGAAGGTGGAGAAAGAAGTGACTTCTTCCAATTAGTCCTAGAATTTCCTGCTTTATCCAATTCCTACCAGATCTGGGTGAGGCATATGGTTGCACGGAAAGCCACCTGCAGAAGGAATAAACCCTGCCCCAGCATTCTGTGACTAGAGTGACGTTGGGAAGACTCATTGTGGAGCCTGAGATAAAGAATGTTGTGTGTGAGTAAAGTGGCAAGAGTGACATATCATGGCCAATCACGCCACAAGAACTACCAGGAGGTGAGATCTTATTGTCACTGACTCTGTGACAGATATTGTACGATGTGAGATTTGTTTTCCTGGTACATGCACATGAGTTGGGCATATGATGAACATATTTAAATTGTATTATTTGATGTACATTTATATGCATAAACACTCATGATGTAATGGTGATGGGATTTTGTATTGAGATAGTCAACACCATTAATTGTAATGTTTAGGGAAGTATATATACATCTAGAGAAACACACTGTACACCAAATTCATACACACACACACACACACACACACACACACACACAAGCACTGAGAGTTACCGTACATGGATTCACATGTAGACATACCTACTTCCCTGCACACAAATCTATACCACCTGATGGCAGTACCGCTGATTCCAGGGATGCTACAATGTGACCATAGGTTTTTTTCTGGAAAAAACCCTATGGACTGCCATGTCCCTTATGAGAATAATGCAGGAGCTGGAATCAGGGTGTCTCTGCACAGTAAACCAGCAAGAAGACCTCACCTTTCTTATCTTTCAGATTTCTCCTCATCAAGTGAGTGACTGCACAATACATACCGCTTTCACATTCCAACAGGGTCCTCTGCAATGTCAAAAAAGTAAAACTATGAGGATCAGGTCATGCTGTGTTTTGTTTTCACAGCTCTTTTGTTATTTTAGTGACAGGAGCAAACCACATGGGAAAGAGTGATAGTGGCCAGCAAACCTCAAAGCAAGAGCAGAGCAAACATAGTCATAAACAAAGACATCAAATATTCCTTCAGGGTGTACTTCCCAACTGCTTTGTAAACTTTTAAAAATGTTTATTTATTTTTGAGAGATAGAGACACAGAGTACAGTTGGGGGAGGGACATAGAGAGAGGGAGATACAGAATCCGAAGCAGGTCCCAAGCTCTGAGCTGTCAGCACAGATCCCTATGCAGGGCTCAACCTCATGCACCATAGGAACATGACCTGAGAGAAGGCTAGACACTTAACCGGCTGAGTCACCCATTCACTCCCCAAGTCTGCTTGGAAAAGTGATATCTAAGAACAAAAATTGATTGATTTGAGAATGTTGAACCAGCCCTGAAACCCAGGAATGAATCCCACTTGATTTTGGTGGATAATTCTTTTTATATATTGTTGGATTCGATTTGCAAGTATTTTGTTGAGGATTTTTGCATCCGTGTTCATCAAGGATATTGGCATGTAGTTCTCTCTTTTTGCTGGATCCCTGTCTGGCTTGGGAATCAGAGTGATGCTGGCTTTATAAAATGAGTCCGGGAGTTTTTCTTCAATTTCTATTTTTTAGAATAGCTTAAGAAGAATGGGTATTAATTCTGTTTTAAACATCTGGTAGAATTCCCCAGGGAAGCCATCAGGTCCAGGACTCTTATTTGTTGGGAGATTTTTGATCACTGATTCGATTTCTTCACTAGTTATGGGTCTGTTCAGATATCCTATCTCTTCCCGTGTGAATTTTGGTCGTGAGTGTGTGTTTATGAATTTGTCCATTTCTTCTAAGTTGTCCAATTTGTTGGCATATAATTTTCCATAGTATTCCCTGATAATTGCTTGTATTTCTGAGGGGTTGGTTGTAATAAGTCCATTTTCTTTCATGATTTTGTCTATTTGGGCGCTCTCTCTTTTCTTTTTGAGAAGCCTGGCTAGAGGTTTGTCAATTTTGTTTATTTTTTCAAAAAACCAACTCTTGGTTTCATTGATCTGTTCAATTGTTTCTTTGGTCTCTATGTTGTTTATTTCTGCTCTAATTTTTACTATTTCTCTTCTTCTACTGGGTTTAGGATGTTCTTGTTGCTCTGCCTGTAGTTCCTTTAGGTGAGCTGTTAGATTTTGGACTTGCGCTTTTTCTAATTTCTTGAAATAGGCCTGGAGTGCAATGTACTTTCCTCTTAGGACTGCCTTTGCCACATCCCATAGATTTTGAATTGTTGTGTTTTCATTTTCATTTGTTTCCATATATTTTTTAATTTCTTCTCTAATTGCCTGATTGGCCCATTCATTCTTTAGTAGGGTGTTCTTTAACCTCCATGTTTTTGGAGGTTTTCCAGACTTCTTCCTGTAATTGATTTCAAGTTTCAAAGCATTTTGATCTGACAGTGTGCATGGTATGATCTCTATTCTTTTATATTTATTGAGGGCTGCTTTATGTCCCAGTATGTGATCTATCTTGGAGAATGTGCCATGCGCACTTGAGAAGAAAGTAAATTCCCTGGCCTCAGGATGTAAAGTTCTAAATATATCCGTCAGATCCATCTGGTCCAATGTGTCTTTCAAGTCCATTATTTCTTTAGTGATTTTCTGTCTGGTTGACCTATCCATTGCTGTAAGTTGAGTATTAAAGTCTCCTGCTATTAGCACATTCTTATCTATAAGCTTGTTTCTGTTTGTGATTAATTGTTTTAGATATTTAGGTGCTCCCATATTCGGTGCGTAGACATTTATGATAGTTGGTTCTTCCTGATGGATGGACCCTGCAATTATTATATAATGCCCTTCTTCATCCCTTGTTATTGTTTCTAATTTAAAGTCCAGTTTGTCCGAGATAAGTATAGCTACTCCAGCTTTCTTTTGACTTCCTGTAGCATCTTAGATATTTCTCCATCCCCTTACTTTCAATCTGAAGGTATCTTCCAATCTAAAATGCATTTCTTGTAGACAGTAAATAGATGGATTTTTTTTTATCCATTCTGCTACCCTATGTCTTTTGATTGGAGCATTCAGCCCATTTACATTCAGTGTTATTAGTGAAATATGTGGGTTTAGAGTCATTGTGTCCTTTGTGGGGCTCATGTTTGTGGTGGTGTCTCTGGTATCTTTATCCTTGCAACATTTCCTTCAGAGCATCCCCCTCAGGATTTCTTGTAGGGCTGGCTTAGTGGTGACAAATTCTTTCAATTTCTGTTTATTTGAAAAGACTTTTATCTCTCCTTCTACTTTGAATGACAGGCTTGCTGGATAGAGGATTCTTGGCTGCATATTTTTTCTGTTCATCACATTGAAGATCTCTTGCCATTCCTTGGCTTCTGGTGAAAAGCTCACTATTCTGAAGATAGTAATGGATACTGTTATTTTTTTTAAACATCTTTGCAATTAGGTTTCCATTGGTAATAGATGGTCAATGGACATTCTCCCTATTAAGTAATTTGAATATACCAAAATGTGTGCACATGCTGAGGGTTTTATACCTTAATTCTATTTAAAGAAAAAATAAAGCAATCTTCATTTTTACATATAGAAAGGCAAGCTTACCTCGGAAGTAGATGTGATGTCTCTGTCTCTGCTGTCAACTACTTCTGTAAGTCATTGAGCAAACCTAAGAAGATACACAAGTAGTTTCAGGATGCCAGTGTGACTGCTCAGGAATTGTTCCGGGAGCTTTGCTTGATGGGGTCATGGACACAAGTATGGAGATGAGTACTTAATGAGCATCACCTGAGCTGCTACTGGGCCATCGTTGGTAGATAAAGGAAGGTAAAAGAAAGAGCAGGGAAGGAAATAGAAACAGGGCCCCTGAATTTTAGCTATAGAGAATCTAATCAGTGTGAAATATTGCAAACAAGGCAAAACACTGAGATGCATTCTATGTTTTTGCTGACAGAGTCCTATGACCGTACTGCCTCTTTGAAGTCCAGGAAATGATCCTAAGTTGTGGAAATTTTCAAGACAATGTCTTTGCCCTGGCTGTGCAGGAGATATGCAACTAGGATGGTGGGAACAACCCTCACTACTAAGCTTTATTCTGGCTTCATATTTATCAGGGTCCCTTCAGGGTACACCACAAGGTTTGAGCACATCTTTTTATTTTTTTATTTTTATTTTTATTTTTATTTTTTTTACAAATAGTTTATTGTCAAATTAGTTTCCACATAACACTCAGTGCTCATCCCCAAAGTGCCCTCCTCCATGCCCATCCCCCCTCCC
>NW_024082966.1:0-58273 GCF_003009895.1 Hyaena hyaena | reverse complement strand
GGAGCTCCTTACTTCTCCGCCATCTTGCCCTCTCTCCTTTGGCTTCCTGTTTTGGAGACAGGTCTGCCAGAAGATTTCATGTTGCTGTAAGAGATCCATACCTACCATTGTCTTTTTTTCTGTGTTTGGTACTTATGACCAACAGCCATTGTAATACCTTTTGTAATTGTATCAGAGTCCCTATCTGTCACTATATCTGTATCTTTCTGTGCATCTATATATAACTGTAAATATATCTATTTATATCTCTGCATCTGTAGGTCTCTCTATCTGTATACTTGTATCTGTGTCTATAACCAGTGGCTACAATCTATTTTGAGAGATGTTTACAGGGGCGCCTGGGTGGCTTAGTGGGTTAAGCGTCTGACTTCATCTCAGGTCATGATCTCACAGTTCGTGGGTTGGAGCCCTGTGTCAGGTTCTGTACTGACATCTAGCTCAGAGCCTGGAACCTGTTTCAGATTCTGTATCTCCCTCTCTCTCGGACCCTCCCCTGTCATGCTCTCTCTCTCTTTCAGAAATAAATAAAACATTAAAACAATTATTTAAATAGATGTTTACATGTATTTAAAACTAAAGGGCTTCTCTAATCTATTTTCTGGGTTGTTCATTGGTTGGTAATAATGCTGCAAAAGCTAAGATGTAACCAAAATGATGAGCTGAAGAATGACAGCTTAAATACATGTCAGCAGTGAAGGCAAATACAGACTTTGCTCATCAAAGTCCAACATTCTCTTTAGGAGGATGGAGCAAGTCTGTGAATACAGGATAGAAAGACTTGGCTACCATGTCAAAAGCCAGGCAGGCTCATAGACTTGCTCTTTCCTTCAGGGCTTTATTATGACAACCACAATTACATGCTTTCTAGGTCTCAGTCAAGGCTGTAAGCTTTCCTGTAAAGATGAGCTATGGAAAAATCCAAGACTGCTCAGAGTTTGAAACAGATTGTTCCAATTCCCTCCCAACTTCAATAGATCATACATGACAGAAAAAGAGAATAGGGGTGTCTTTTCAAACCAAATACACACAGTTTCCCTCTTTCTCTCTCAAACACACAAACACGCAATCCTCACACTTAAACAACCTTGAGTCCTTTTGTTTAGCATAGCAATATCAATTCCTTAATAAAATATTTTAAATGTTAATCTTTAAATTTTGGACAAAACTGGCTGGTATTTCAAGACAAAGTGTATTTGTCATTGTCAAACTTGTTTCCATGAATCAAACAACACTGTCACCATAAAGGAAGCACTGCCATTATTTGTTCTGTCCCTCTGCCCTTCTAGGTTTTGAAATCCACAATATTGCAGATACATTTATGTTGACTTGAAGAGGACTGTTTTTCCTAAAATAAGTGGAATTTAACAACATCCCCAATTCATAATCCCTCAGATCTGTAATGGGGATCATGTACTTCTATAAACAGAGGTGAGTTGGGAGGAAGAGTGTTGAGTATTTGGAGAAGACTAGCTGCATTTTTCTTTTTTTCAACTGAGCTGACACTTGATATTTTTACTTTGTTTCTTTCTGTATGTCTTCAGAAATGCAAATAATTCATGCATGCAGATTTTGCAAGGCACTGCTAAAGTGTGGTTACTAATTTGTTATGTCTTTAGAAAAATATTTCTCAGCAGGTTTGGATGATATGTAAAACCTGTTTTGCCCATGACCTTGTCATCCTGTGGCTTTTTAAAAGATCTAGGATAATGACCATGAAAGGATTCAAATCAGATTTCTCTGCCTCAAAGTTTGTCTATTTGGCCTATAGTCTGTAGAATGCTCTTAAAAATTTGAGGATGCATTCCAGAACTTACTATCCACAACTGTTTTTAGTGACAGAGACAAATGTTTCTAAGAAAGATACTCAGGGTGACATCAATTAAAAGCAGAGTGGATTTTCAGTTCAACCAATGTTACAAGCACTAAGTTATTTACAATAAACTAGAAGTTCAGGATAATCATTGGTTCCTTCAGTAAATAGTTTATTGTTGCTGAGCTAAATATCTGTGACCCCTCTCAGTTATCTAAGCTCTATGAACCTCAACAGAAAGGTAATTAAAAATTGCTATGCTACTTACTAGGCAATAATAATAAACTTAAGTGCATTGTGTTTTGTGGTATAAAAATACATTAATATTCATTATCTTTGCATCTTCACACATTTTATCTGCCTTTGCCAGATAAAATACAGGTTGTCCAGTTAAATATGAATTTCATAGGAACAACAAAAATTATTTAGTGTAAGTATGTCCTAAGCATAGGCATGTTGTATTGTTATTTGTTAAATCTGACAATTGTATCTGTTTGGAGAAGGTAGGGCTGAGAGAGACAGGCAACTTATTTCACATCACCAGGTTTGGATCCTGTTCTTTTTACTTCAAATCCAGTTCGGTTTTGCTATACCACCTCTCTGCTTAGGCTCTCTGAACCTCTGTGTTGTATTTTCAAATAAATATAGGAGTGGGTCTAAACCAGGTAACTAAAAATATCCTCCATTTGTGAGAGACTATGTTCACAGAGCTCTGATCAAGGTGATATGATACAATGTTCTACTGTTACAGACACCATCAGTCAAAGTTCTTTGGATCATCAAGACAATACCTCTAAGCTCATTTAAGCCAAAAGAAATGCAAACATACTAGGTAGCCTACGGAAAATCCAGGGGAACCAGAGAATCAGGACTGGAGGCTACAGAGCCATGAGCAGTTCCAAATTCATCATTATGATTGCCCAGCAAAGACCACAGTGCCACTGCCACTAGGCACAAGGTTTGCAGCTCATACACTCAATACTGGGAGAACTGTTCAGTAGACACTGACTGTGGCTACCTCTGAAACCTCCATGTCCCTTCACCACTCTCCATCATCTTCACCAGGAAGGCTTTTAGGCATGGCCTTCTACTTCATGACATTTTTCTCTAAGTTGCAGTCTCCATTTTTGTCTAACTGGTGTTGCCTGCGTTATTTCCCTGTGTGTTAACTGCAAGACAAACTAGAAAAACAAGTGTCTGTGTATAGCCCTGGACATGAGTGACTCCTATAGTGGACAATTCCCTACACAGACATGATGTTCAATAAAAACTGGACAGCAGAGAAACTATGCTGCATGCTATTTTTTTTAATGTTTTTTAGAATTTATTTTTGAGAAACAGAAACAGAGCACAAGCAAGGGAGACAGAGAGAGGGACACAGAATGCAAAGCAAGCTCTAGGCTCTGAGCTGTCAGCATAGAGCCTGATGTGGGGCTCGAACTCACAAACCATGAGATCTTGACCTAAGCTGAAGTCAGACACTTAACCGAATGAGCCACCCAGGTGCCCCTGCATGCTGACTTTAGAAACAGTCAACATCATATTCCTATGTCCATCACACATATACCTGCATCAGCTGCCTTTACCCAAGCTATCTTATTTTCCTTCTTGTGAAATCCTAACAAAGATTATACATATTTTATTTTATACTAAATCATCATCCATAATAACAAGCTGACCCAAAGCACCAATCAATAATTGCATGTTTTGACTCTATCTAACCAAATGCACTCAAAGTCCCAGAAAGTTTCTCATGTTTTCCCAGACCTCTGGAATTTATTTCATTGTAGGGTAAAAACATACCCCTCTTAGAGAGATTCTAGTCACTTCAAATTCCAAGATTTCAAATGAGTTACTTTTTTCCTCAGTTAACGTCCTAAAATATGAATAGTTGTTAATTTTTACAATGAATTAAGATTTAAATCCAAGGTTTATAATTTTCTCTAGGTAAAGTTTAAGGAATCTACTCTTGGGGCTCCTGTCATTTTATTACACCTCTAAAGGTGACATTTTAAGTGTCATGAGAAAGGTCGTGAGAAAAAGACACTGTAGAACACACATTGGTGTTTTCTAGACACTAGAGAAATCTTATAAGGACTAGCCAAGGCTGGATATCCCATATGAACTATTCAGCTAACTCTTTTCTTCAGTCAAACCCATTACCTTGCAGTTGTCCTAAATGATGTTCCTCAGAAATCCCTTTCTCCCTGGTGCTGAAGAAAAGAATCTTGGTCCAATGACATTCTTGGTATTCCAGGAAAATTCATGGATTCTACTGGGAATAAACTTGAGAGAAATGCATGTATATTTTGAATTTTATCTATCTCTAATGTGGGATTCTTAGAAATTATAACTGAAGAAATTTGGGGTAAAGCAGCTAACTGGAGCTGAAAAGAGCTTACAACTATTTTCTAAAGGTCTTCATTTCCCACGTAAGATGGAGTCTTGTACTCTGCACAGAAACAAACTTGAATTCAATAGTGTTTAAGGAATACTCTAGGTTTTCTCTAGAGCATTATTCTAT
The DNA here is from genome assembly GCF_003009895.1 of Hyaena hyaena. NCBI lineage: Eukaryota > Metazoa > Chordata > Mammalia > Carnivora > Hyaenidae > Hyaena > Hyaena hyaena. The sequence goes on along the minus strand of NW_024082966.1, from coordinate 53,939 downwards.
CTATTTCAGTTTGGGAGTAAAAGTAAAGAAATAGTATTTTTAGGGTTTTTTTTCCTCTATGAATGAAGAAAATATCTTGCAAGCTGTCCCTAGTTAATACATTATTCCTTTTGATAGCTCTCATTCAGTAAAGGAAATCTCCATTTCCTTCCATACAAGTGATTAGGATAATTCAATTTCTTGTAAGAGCCCAAGTTTCTGCTTATCTCTTACCCAATAAAACTTTGACTTTTTTTCTATTTTCTTTTTCAGGTCATAAACTAAAACATGTAAAAAAAAAAAAAACCTACAGCAGTAAAACCTAGGTATACTCAATTTTCCCATTAATTGATTCCCCATGACAATAAAATATAAGGAAGTTCGCAATCAACATTTTTATTCTTCAGTATCATCTTGCATAGGAAACTGTGTTAAAATAAAAATCTAAATGAATCTTGAAGGTCAAAGAAGTTACTAGAAAGTAATTACTAGTCTTTAACATATGAAGGAAAGTAGTTGATACTTTTGCTTGTTGGCTAGCAAAATTTGTTGAAAGGAGGGAATATGTGGTGGGAAGATGGTGGTAATGGATTGATAATATAGGTATTAATACTAATGCCTTCCTTTCTTATACCCAATTACTCTCTATTTTTCATCCATTTACCTGTATAAAGTGTATAATAGTCTGACAATTTCTAGGGATGTCTTCATGAAGTTCAGTTGGACAACCTGAAAAATGGCTCACAATGAAAAATATGTATGTAAATTCATTTTCCTGCCAACATATGGCATTTGGTCTTCATTTGTGAAGTCATTCACTCAGAAGGAAAAACTTTGCATTTTTCTTTGCATTGTTGGCTCTGAGTATGAAACCAAGTAGAATTATAGAGAGTAGATGTTCTCTGTTAGATATATTTCTATGCAACACAGGTAACTACAAACTCAGATGTCTTTTTTGTTAGTATTTTCCTTGGATTTGCTGTATTTTCAACAAAATGTCACAAGTTTCTCAGAAAGCAATTAAAAACTCAATTTAATCACTCATACCTGTCAGTGTTAATTTTCTTATCACATGTGCCAGACATATTCATGAATATGACAATTATTTATCTCAGCAAACCTGCTTCTGTTCAAGGAGCAATGGACTAAGAATAAAGTTGATGCATACCCTAATATGCAGTGACAGCTAACTGTGTACATTTATGTACACAGTGCTTAGGCCCTAGGGGTGGAATCTGAATGTTGGAACAAACATCCCATTTCTCAAGTTTGGTATCTTATTTGAACTTGTAAAGGGTTTACCACTAATGAATTATCTACTTCAGTAATTGTAACAATTGGGATATTCCTATTTTGGTTGTTAAATATAGAATTCAAAATATAATAGCAACAGATTCCTTTATTTTCTTTAAATAAGCTAAAGAAAGTACTGATAGACTATAGATCAAGAGAGGGAACTACATGCTACGTGGCTGTGAGGTATACAGAGGCATACAGGGGTATATAGAGGTATGCAGCTGGTCTTCTTTATTTAGCATGCCCATGAAGAATAGGCAAGGGCTGATTGATTTTTAACTGCAAAGTAATGATTTCCTGGGCCTCTCAGTCATTTGTCTAACTACTCTGGCTTGGTGTTTATCATCTCACTAGAAGCAGAAGACCTGATTGAATGTGCATTTCTGAAAGCTCCAGACATTATTAAAGTCCAATTGTCAGCCTATAAATCATTCTAAGTTTTTATATTACGTGACTCTGAGGCATCCAGGCTACTAATTGCAGATTTCCTTCTAAGGCTTTTGTGATAGCCAAAGTGCAATTCTCAATTCCCCTGGTGACTTAGTCTGCCATTTAAAGACTGAGTAATGTCACCATTGAGGCTGTTTAAATTTTTGGGAAGGCTGGTCAAAGTATGGTTGGCCTAAACAATCTGCCTTCTGATTTTCTAGTAATTTATAACATTAGCTATATAATTGTAACTTACATGTTCCCCTTCGTCCTTTATTTCAATTATTTCCAATTTTTTAAATGTTTTTAGTTTCCGTAAGTTATTTACCAAATACAGTATCTTCTTATTCAAGATAACTGGGATTCAATTCAAGAAACATGTCTTGTGGCACTATTATATTTCAGGATCTATCCTCGGGGATCACTGTTTGGAGGAAAACAAAACCTGTACAACTGGAACACATATAGATACATAGAACACACAGATGCACAGTAGTGAGTGTTGTAACTATGAACGCCTCTCCAGAGGTAGTTAACCCTTAGAAAGGAGAATTCCACTTGGGTTGCAATAGATATAAGAACACTTCAAAGGGAACAGAGGCCAAATACAGAGGAAAACAAGATCTATTTGGAAAACAATGGTCAAAGCAGAGAGCTTTATAGGAAGGGAAAAGCCAGGATAGAAGCTTGAAAGGAAACCTGCCTTAAGTTAAAGATAATTACAGACTCTTATTGTTGGTCCTATTCTTTTAACTTTTTCCTAATTCTACTATTCCTACCCACAAACCATACTGGGGTAATTGTCTGTTCCCAAGTTGCCTACTTTGGTTTTCCTATTTCTATACTTATCACATACTTTCTTCTCCATGTTCAAAATTTTTAACCTCATGGGCAAAATAATGTAGCTACAATGCAGGTATGATCATGGCACTCAGTGTGCCTTCCACCTGCTTCAGCCTATGGGTCCTAGAACGTCGTACATAGCCCTCTATGTTCTGACCCTTAACCCATTTTTAGTTACGTCTTGAGGGCATCTCCAGTGAACCACCCTTGATTTCATCATCCTCTCATACCTCTCTGATTTAGTGTGTGCTCCATCTCTCAGTTTGAACTCTCCTCTACCCTCTGCACATCTCTGAAAGCTGATACTGTTAAGACTCCACTCAGAAGGGCCTTCTTGGGGAATACTTTCTAGAATTCCCCTTCCCAGACTAGCACACAAGGTCAGCCTCTTCTTCCTCTCTGCTCATACAGCACTCTGTGTGTACCTTAATGAAAGCATTTGTAACACTGATTCTAATTATTTTTTTTATCCCTCCCTTAGCCTTTTAGTTATTTGAAGGGCTAAGTAGTTCAACTAGCTAATCATTATTTTACCAGGAACGAGCAACAGCTCCTGTTCTTTAACAAAGGGTCATTATACACATAAATGAATCAAGGATAATATTTAAGTCAAAGACGATAAAATTTCAAGAAGGAGGATTAAGCCAATAATCAGTTTATACAGAAAAGTCAAGTAGAATTAGGGGAGCAGTTATTAATGATCTTTTTAAAAATAATTTCTAAAGAAATTATGGTGGGTTGAGAAGTAAATTGGTAATAAGGCAGTGGCAACAGGAGACCTTCTGTACAATATTTATAACTTGACCATATCAGTAAGACCAAGGGGAAGTAATTAGTAAAAAGAAAAGATTAAAAATACAACATAGAATGGATAAATTATGGGAATAACGAAGATAATGAGTAAGATCAAACAGCATTTGGAGAGATTTATCTTGTAGAACAAGAATATTTCTTCTTAGACAGGCGGTAATGATATCAACTACACAGTGAAGAATAGATAAGTTCAGAAGTAGGAGAAATGGAAGTTGAGCATTTATGCATTTATCTATGATGTCTGTATTATGTGTTTCATTGGCTATTACATAATCATAGTTCAATAAATATTTGCTGAATAAATGTTAACTGTATTTTGAGAGACAGAAGCTCACTATTGGTGTGTGAAAACACAACAGAATCAAAGATTTGGGAAATTTAGAGTAGTATATTTAAGTGGTGGCTGGGTTAGAATAAAGTTTAGCCTTTCAGAATGTTCATCAAGTACTCACAAAAAAAGTTAATTATGGCAATGAAAATTCATATGGACTACAATCTGTCTCTCAATCCTAGTTAATGTGACTCAAAACATCTTCAGAAAATTTTAGTATTTTCCTGAATTTGTTATATACATACTAAATAAAAACAGAATTCTATTATGCAAATACAGATTCAAAGGAGGTCCTGTAGTCTCCTTTTATAAACAGATCCCCAACCTTTACCCTTCCTATACAGAAATGCTAAGGCTGCTTCTTAATACACATTATGGGGATCAACTAAGGAAATAAGGGGTAAAAAATTTTTTTAACAACCTAAGGACCTGGTTGATGTAACAGTCTTACATCTATAATAACATCAACTGGTAATATTTTTAAATTGTTTAGTTTGGGTCTTAGTGGGACAATTGCCAAGACTCTAAAGGATTTAAGGGTGCTGCTAAAATTGTCTGTGGGAACTTATGAGGATAAAGCAAGAGCCAGAAAGTCATAAAGGAGGGTGGACAGGTGAAGGAATACAGTTAAGCACAAGTTATTCTGCTGAAACTGGAAAATAAAGCTTTAAGATTCTTTGATCAGAATGTAAATGAGCAATTCAGATAATATTTAGGCAGAGAATAGAATAAGTCTAATATATTGTCAAGGAAAAGCATGTGTGTGGGTCTGACAACCAGGTTGCTGGTTATTGTGATCTCCTATTGCTTCTCATGTCACCCAGGCTCAGAAACACCTCTTAACATGGTTAGAAACAAGACAGGCATCCGAAGCTAATTTAGAAAATCTTATGAATGCTTTCTCAGTATCCTTTCCTTTTGGTTAGGTTTGTCCTTACTCATGCATTTTATTACGTGTTCAATCAACTTTTTTTTTTTTAGTTTTTATTTAAATTCCAGTTAGTTAAGATACAGTGTAATATGAGTTTCAGGTGTACAATAGAGTGATTCAACACTTCCATACATCACCCAATGCTCCTCACAACAAGGGCACTTCTTAATCTCTATCACCTATTTAATTCAACCATCCATGTCCAGCCTTCTCCCTGGTAACTATCAGTTCTCTATAGTTAAGAGTCTGTTTTTTTTGGTTTGCCTCTCTTGTTTTTTCTTCTCATTTTCTTATTTGTTTTGTTTCTCAAATTGAATATATGAGTGATATTATATGGTATTTGTCTTTCTATGACTTATTGTGCTTAGCTTAATACTATCTAGCTCCATCTGTGGCATTGAAAATGCCATCATTTAACAAATATTTATGTGCAACTGACTTTACGTCAGGCTTTTCATGTGCTGGATCCTAACAGTAAATAAAGAGGCAAGATCCTTGTTCTACTATAAGTTAATATTCTAGATCATGGAAAAGAGATCCTAAATGACTACACACATACAGGAAAAGAAAAATAAAAGGTAATTTTTGTGGATTATTACAATAGATTGAAAAATAATAAAAAGCATAGTGTGGGGGTAGAAAGGGACTGCTTAGGTTGAGAGATTAAGACCACTCCGAAAGGTTCTAATGTGAGCTGAGAACTGATGGATACCAAAGAGGTAGCTGTGTGACAGTATGAATTTAGAACATTGAAGGCATAGGTAATGGAGGAACAAAGATCTTGATGTAGAGATGAGCTGGTCACATGGTTGAAGTCCAGGAAAGAGGTTGCAAGAAACCAAATATGCTTGGGTCAAAGTTGGCAAGGGAAAAAGGACTATTGGTAGGTGAGGGCAAATGCAAAGACTGAGAACGGTGGTCTCTGTTGAAAAGCTGTGCAGGCATTGGCAAATGATCTGCATATTATCCTATTTAAAATGGGAAGCTTCTGGAGGCTTTAACAGAAGTTTGACATGATTTGATTTGTATTTCAAGCATCACTCCAACTTCAAGAAGTGATTTAGAGAAAAAAATGGGGAAGCTGTTTAGGAATCTATTGCAGTAGTCTGAAAAAGAGATAATGGGTGTATTGTCGAAGATAGCATGTGTACAGGTAGAAAGGAGGTAAATTCAAGATGTTCTTAGAAATAAAACTGATAGGACATGGTCACTGGTTTATAAGGAAATGGAAGAAAATGAGAAATCAAGCACCAGTTCTCGGCTTTGAGTGTGACTGAAAAGGTAGGTGTGCAGTTTACTAATATGGGAGAAGACTTCTCCAGTTCCCCCAGGATAGAAGGTAAATCCCAAGGAAGAAACTACATTCAACCATTTTAAAGACACAAAGGTCTATCTGAGACTCAAAATTTGCAAATTACAGCTATAAACTGAAGTCCTTTTTGAAACTTTTCCGCCTATGTTTATCTCTTTAGCATGACCCTAATATCTAAGGCCCCCAGATGGAAATGTAGCCATCTGTAACGTTTCCATTTCCTTTATATACCAAATCCAGTCCAACACTAAGTCGTGTGGATTTTAGTTCTAAAATACTTCTTAAGTATGGATCTTCTGGTATATTGCTTTTGACACTATCCAGATCTGCTCAGATGCTTCAGTGAACCATTTGTTAACACCCCAAGTCTCTGTTCTTCCTACAGTTTTCTTCTTCTCTGCCTACTCCCTTCAAGCTACAATCTGCTGCCCCAATTGTCTTTGAAAATCAAGGACTGTATATATATATATATATATGGAACAAATAAAAATGTGATGATTCCCAATTTGTACATTAAGGCTTCGTTTCTAATCGTGTAATCTAAAAGGCTTTTTCAAGGGTGTATAGTTAGAAAAGTACCCATCTCTGATAAAATTTTAAATGGCCTAAGAATGAAAACATAGATTTCTACATCTGTATGTATTTTTTCTATTTAGTAGTATGTATTTACCAATTGTTCTGTCTTGAAAAGCACTGTACATTGTTTTGATATTATGTCCTTTGGATCTGTTTAAAGATGTCCAGTCATTGGTAGGAAGACATTTCCTATTAATACATATTGTATCAAGGGGAGTTGTAGGCATTTGGGACTTCACTGGGGACGAGTGATCAGAAACAATGACAAGAGTTCCTACTCCAGCTATAAGTGATGCAGGGGAAGATGATGCTGATCAGTAGAGAATTCTTCATCCAGAGGATGTTCACAATGCTGGAGAGGGTTATTTTTGTAAGAATTTCAAAGATACCAAAGCACTGTAGACCACTGTGTGTTTCTGCTCCAAAGATCTATTATCATTTGAAACCCTGTTTTGATAAAACCTTCTTTTACAAAAGCCTGGTAAATAGGCTTACCCATTCAGTGGATGTTTGGGGGTTGTGGTTAAATGCTTGAGAAAAGTGAATAAATTACTGTAAATTAACCAGTATATTCTATGTCACAGGTAACTAACTTAAGTCACATAATTTTATTATATTCAGATATATTCTTACATTTGGGTTTTTTCATATGTTAAGCCCTCTTTCTCAAATAGTTGGTAAATTTGTTTTTTAGGGCATGGATGTTGCCAAATACTAATCTATTTTTTATAAACATCAGGAAAAGATTAGGGCTATTTTGAACAGTCACTGAGTTTATATCAGTTGCTTGCAGGGTCAAATGACTATTTTTAGCTAAAGTTTTGTCTGGAATTAGCAGAGAGAAAATACCAGAAGGAGATGGAAGGAGGATGTCTGAGTTATAAAAAAGGTTCCAATAAGAGGAAGGTGAAAGAAAATGTGTCAAAGATAAATTTGTCCTACTGGACAAACTAGTAAGGGGTAAGCCTTGGAAAGAGATATACTGCCTGGTCTTTCTGAGATGACAAGTCATCAAGGAAGCTTTATAAATTATAAACCTGTAATAGATTATAAAAAAAAAAAGCTTGCTGAATTTAAAGCAAAATGGACTCTGAGCTCTCACGAATCTGTTCCCAAGTTAGCCTCAAAAATTAGCCTTAATTTGAAGTTTCACAGTCACTTCCCATGATGGATACACATTAGAGGTGCATCAGGTAATTACTTTTTTTTTTTTTTTTAAAGCATTACATACAGTTTAGACCAGATTCAGGCAATGTGGTATAAATTCTTTCCCTGGAATTTGACCTTAATCACAAAGTCTAATTATCTAACCAGGACTGTTAGCAGGGCAGAGAGAACCCATGATCTAAAGCAGGTTTTTGCAAAATACCAATTTACTCATCATTTATTGACTAAAAAGCAATCTGACCTTGAGTATGAAGTCATTTTGTAAAATTCCTCTTGGAATCCAGTAAAGCCACTAAAAACTTAGGAGGAGTTGAGATTATGAACACCAAACACATGTTTCCTAGACAAAGCCTGACATGATAGTGCAGAAAACATTTCTAATGTTAATATTCTGATGCCAGCAACCACTGTAGTAGATTTGCATTCACAATGTGCAGTCAGAGAAGCAATGTGATCTAAAGGCTCATCGTGAGTTAAATGGCTCACAGTGTTTTGCAGACAATAGGAAGTTTCACTTGCACAAAGTCCTAGAATTAACGCGTCAAGGTAGCTGACAAGCTCTTAAGCTGATACATACATCAAGGAACAGCGCTCCTCATAACCAACCTGTCATACTTGATTATGTTCTAGGAAAATGTCCCACATAAAAATGTAACTTTGTTTATTAAATTTAACATATTAAATGCAGTCTGCTGCTAAAAATTACTCCAATTTTTATCTGGGAGAATGTATTTCCATAAAGTATATAATAGAGAATAATTTAAACAACATTAACTAGAAAGAACTTAGAGAAAATATTGTTGTAGTTTGCATTAAAATGTCATAAGATCAGAAAGGCTTGGAACAAATAATATGATGGGGTGTTACTTTCTTACCAGTCTACTTTATTTGTAGTAGGGTAAATACTGCCCTAAAATATTTTCCTTTGTGAACAGAATTCAATCATAAGAGCTCCTCATGTAGATATTCTCAAATTGTTTATTTGGGCTAATGACAATAAAGACGGAGGAGAGAATCCTGTGTGCCTGAGGCAGAAGAAATTGTCAAGTGCTTGCTCTCTGAGGATCTGGTTATTAAAACTACCGTGGCAGTGTCATCTTTCCAGGCTTAAGGAAATGGTGATTTGCTCCCAGACAATATCAAAGACCTCATGGTAGTCTAAGCCAGCATCAGCAGCAGGTCCACTGTCCGGTTACCCTTCAATGGAAAGCAAATGGACTTTTGAAACCTAAGTGAGGTACTAATAATCAGGTATAGGCATAAATATTGCGGGAGCATCTGGCTGTGGAAAGCACAGAGCAAAAGATGTGATCAAACCTTGAACTATTCAAGTCTGAGGGGTGGACTGGGGAATGAAGAAGGGATCAGGGAGCTATAATGACCCGCTAGTTACTCTCTTGAGCCACTCAAGCACTTAGTAATACAAGTATAAGTAATAAGTGTTAGTAATAGTAAGTATACTGTTTATACTAACTTTTATTAGTATTACCTTTATGCTTCCTGTATTACCAAAACCTACAGCAAATAAAGACAAGATTGATCCCCAGTCTGGAATGAGACTTGGGTCTATGGCTTTAAATATGCCCCAGCTATGTTTAGGGGCATGTTGAGTGGCCCAAGCAATTGCTAGATGTAAGGTTTTTGTAGGTACAATGGGTCTCAATATTGGCTGCATTTAGCAGAAAACTGGGAAGCTTTATTTTATTTTTTTAAGTTTATTTTGAGAGAGAGTATGTGTGTATGTGTGAGCAGGGGTGGGGTGCAGAGATAATCCCAAGCAGGCTCCACACTGTGAGCACAGAGCCCAGTGCAAGGCTTCATCTCATGAACCAGGAGATCATGATCTGAACCGAAATCAAAACTTGGAAGCTTAACTAATGGAGCCACCTAGGTGCCCCTGGAAAACTATAAAAACTGATTTTGTGGTCCCCATCTCAGAGATTCTGTTATGACTGATGTAGGATGTGACCTAGGTATTACAAAATTTAAAAGCTCCCTAGCCAGGTTATTCTAGTGTACTAGGAAGGCTGATGTCACCATCATGGAAGGGAAGGACATCTGACAGTCTCAAGATTTCTCTAAAGGAGACTGAGCCATGTAAACATCTATTGAAACCATCCTAGACAGGGAGAGGAACTTAAACTTGACTGTGAATTTAGTAGAAAAGGAATAAACCACAAACAGGTTAGTATCTTATTAATTGGAAAGTTTAATTTCTTCAACATCCTGTAGGATGGAGGTTTCTGAGGAAAGTAAAATCACTTCCAAGAATTTAAAATGTGTATTTTATATGAACACCTAATGAGCTATATATTAGAGAGAATGAAAGGGAGAGCGAAAGTGAAGAGGAGGAGGGAGGGGGATGCAGACACACACAGAGATTAAGAAAGAGACACAGAAGGTCAACAGTCTCGAAGATGGCCTTGTGAATATAACTCCTAGGTACACCCAACATTTCAAGTCCTATATCTGATGAATTATACTCCAACCTTGGATACCTTTCTGAGTTTAGAAATAAATTTGACAGAAAAGTAGGAAGAGGCCCGGTAGTACTTGATGTAGAGGGAAAAATGAAAGAGAGAAAAAGAGGGATGTTTAGAAATAACAATAGCAGCATTAGCAGTGGCAAGAGTGACAGATCAGTAGACTAAGCAATGAGAAAACAATAAAATGACCAAGCTGACAGGTATAGAGTACAGAACCGATGAACTTAACATTTTTAAAGGAAGGAGAAAAAACAGAAGGCAAAGTGGATAGTGGCAGCATAGGTAGGAAATAACTTGTTATTTTCAGAGGACATTCTGATTAGGATGACAAGTCTGTCCACCTTCCTTGCTGAGAGGCCGATGTTACTAACACAAGTGTCCTCTCTGTTATTAGCAGGTGCCGGGGGACTTAGCAGTCCATCCCATGCATTCTTGTCTTTGAGTCTCTAACCAGAAGCACAGATATTAGAAAACAATAAGGCTTATAGGTGAATGTTCCCCAAAGAACAAGTAGGAGGGCTGAAATGGAGTTTCAGTTTTCAAAAAAAAGAGAAATCTAATCACTTCTTAATCTCTGATTTTGGCAGCTGAGACTTGTTTTCCCTAGATTGTTCTGCAAATCTCAGAGCTGGAAGCCTTAAACTGCTCACAACAGCCTTGCCTTTGCAGTCCATTTTAGAGCCCCAAGGTCATCTGTGATTTGCATAATTAGCAGTTCTAATTTATTTCTTCAAAAATCAGAGTTGTGATAAAAATAGAAATACAATATTCTTATTCTTCCAACAGTTTTCATTCTAGTGCGCAATTGTTTTTAGGTACTAGAAGAGTATAATAATTAGGATCCATTATCAAGATGATTGGAACACTGAATCACTATAATGACCTCTGTCTATATAAATCATGGTGGCATATTCCTATAAATGATCATTTTATGGTCATTTCTGGTATCTAAAAGCAAGGAAAAAATAATCCTATCTTGCTGAGGCAGACTCTACCCCCAAGAACATTAAGTAAACTATCTTTCCTAGAGAGAACTTATAAGTATTTTCCTTCAGAATATCAAGTGGAGGGTGATCACACTCCAATAGGGTGATCAGATGGTCGGGCTTACCCCGACAGATGTCCCAGTACCCCTGGCTCCTATGGAGAAAGCAGAGAAGGAGCTTTGTACACGGTTCACCAACTTTTCCACTAAATCACCAACTTCTCAAAAACCACAACTCATTGTGGCTCTCCGGGGAGCAAGCAATAAAGGAAAGCTCGTGTAAGGAATGATCTTTCTTCGTCTTTTTCAGAGTCTGTGCACAGGGAAATGAGGGTTAATCGAATATTTTTTCTGACTTACTGACTTACCTTATCATTTAGTTCAATGTTTTTATATTCATAATTCATGGAAAGATGACTTCAACATATATTTCCTCCAATTTTATTGAGATATAATTGATATATTACATTGTATAGGTTTAAGGTATACAACCTAATAAGTTGATATGTGGAGTTATTGGATTGTACAGTATTTCTAACTGTAACTTTTTGAGGAACATCCATACTATTATCCATAGTGGTGACACCAGTGTACATCTCACCACGAGTGCATGAGGGTTCCCTTTTCTCAACATCCTCACCAGTACTTGTTATTTCTTGTCTTTATTTTTTTTTTAAATGTTTTGTTTATTTTTGAGAGAGAGTCAAGAGTGTAAGTGGGAGAGGGGCAGAGAGAGGGAACCCGAAGCAGGCTCAGTCTCTGAGCTGTCAGCACAGAGGGTGATGTGGGGCCCGAACTCATGAACCACAGGATCATGACCTGAGCCAAATTCAGATGTTAACTGAGTCACCCAGGTGCCCTTCCCCCCTTTTTTATTTATTTTAGTCATTCTGACTAGTGTGATGTGACATCTCATTGTAGTTTTGATTTGCATTCCCTGATGATTAGTGATGTTCAACACTTTTCATTTGTCTGTTGCCATCTGTATGTCTTCATTAGAAAAAGGTCTATTCAGGTCCTCTGCCCATTTTTTCATCAGATTGGTTTTTTTTGGTGTTGAGTTGTATAAGTTTTTTTGTATATTTTGAATATTAGGTCCTTACCAGTTAGGTCATTTGCAAATACCTTCTTCTATTCAGCAGGCTATCTTTTCCTTTTGTTGATGGTTTCCTTTGTCATGCAAAACCTTTTTATTTTGATGTGGTCCCAGTTTATTTTTGCTTTTGTTTTCTTTGCCTGAGGAGACTTATCCATAAATAAGTTGCTCAGGCTGATATCCAAAAAATTACTGCCTGTTTTTCTTTAGGAGTTTTATGGTTTAAGGTCCCACATTTAGGTTTTTAAACCATTTGAGTTTATTTTTGTGTCTGTGTAAGAAAGTGATCCAGTTTTACTATTTTGCATGTAAGCTGTCCAGTTTTCCTAGCACCACTTATTGAAGAAACTATCATTTGCTCTTTGTATATTCTGACCTCTTTTTCCATAGATGAACTGATCATATTAAGTGTGTGTCTATTTCTGGGCTCTTTATTCTGTTCCATGGATCTATATGTCTTTTTGGGGGGTCAGAACTATACTGTTTTGATTACTACAGCTTTATAGTATATCATGAATCTGAGAGTGTGCTATCTCCAGTTGTGTTCTTCTTTCTCAAGATTTGCTTTGGATGTTTGGGGTCTTTTGTGGTTCCATACAACATTTAGTATTATTTGCTCTATGAAAAATGTTATTTGTATTTTAATCAAGAGAGTTTAAGATTTACTCTCAGAGTGCCTGGATGACTCAGTTGGTTAAGCGTCCAACTTAACTCAGGTCATGATCTCATAGTTCCTGAGTTTGAACCCCACATAGGGCTCTGTGCCTACAGCTCAGAGCCTGGAGCCTGCTTTAGATTCTGTGTTCCCTCCCTCTCAGGCCGTCCCCTGCTTGCACTCTGTCTCCCTCTTAAAAATAAACATTAAACATAATGTTTAATGTTTAAATAAACATTTAAGGTTAAGATGTTATAAACATCTTAGGTTATGGTATGTTACATAAACATAAACATTAAAAAATTAGATAAAGTACTCACTCTCTTGACAAGCTTCCAATATATAATACAGTATGGTTAGCTACAGTCATCATGCTGGACATTATATCCCTATGACTTATAACTAATTTTGTACTCTTTGAGCACTTTCACTCATTTTGCCTGCTCTCTACCCTGATTCTGACAGCTACAAATCTGATCTGTCTCTATGAGGTTTTTTTTTTTTTTTTTTTATGATTTCACATAAAGGTGATATCATACAGGATTTGTTTTTCTCTAACTGATTTCACTTAGCATAATGCAAATAAACTACAAAACAAAACTACAAAAAAGACATTACCCCATTCCTATTACAAAGACCATCATCAAAAAGGAAAAAAGATGAGAAATGTTGAGAGGATGTGAAGAGAAGGGAACTCTCATGCACTGTTGGTGGGAATGTAATTGGTACAGGTATTATGACACAGAATGTATTATAATTAAAATTTAAAATAGAATTACCATATGTTATAGCAATTCCACTTCTGGATATATATCTGAATGACATCAAATTACTAACCCAAGGAGGAATCTGCATCCCCATGTTCAATGCAGCATTATATTTATAAGAGTCAAGACATGGAAACAACCTAAGTGTCTTCGACAGAAGACTTGATAAAGAAAATGTGAGATATTCATAGATATATATAGATAATGATGTAGATATAGATATGTACACACACAATGGAATATTATTCAGCTATAACAATGACATCTTACCTTTTTTGACAACATGGATGGAACTTAAGGGTATTGTGCGAAGTGAAATCAGACAGAGAAAAACAAGTACTGTATGATCCTTTAGCATATTTGAGAAAGATGGAAAGTTTATGGAAGGAGAAGTCAGGATTGATCATGGTAATCCCAAATTCCTGCCACTGCTGTCTGCTCAGCCACAGTTAGCTTTCTTCACTGCTGGTCACAGCCTAAAACTCATACACTCATCACTTTTCCATGCAAGGCTGTTAACAAGACAGAGTCCTCTACAGGTGTTGTTTGTAGGATGGCCATATGGTTTGTTTGCCTGAGACAATCCAGTTTTGGCAGCTGTCATGGCATATCTATTAACTGTACTAACTTTCTCTCTATAAAAATGTCTCTGCTTGGAGGACAATATATATGGTCACTCTACTGACTTCCCTTTATATTGACATTCCTCGGTTCTGCCTACTCCACCATCACACAGAGGTGTCAAAATATTCAAGACGTACTAAGTAATTGTAGGAACATAAAAAGAGCAAATAATATGTTAAAGAATTGCAAATGAAATACAGTATGTTTGATATTCTTTATAATCCAAGAGAAAAAGACATATGTGTGTACATGTGTAGCGACACACATTTATAATATGTATTAATATATAATACATACATAATATATAAATATTAATCTAGATGTAATAAATATAATATAACCTATCAGGTTCAACAGCTGAATGACAAGAAGGAAAAGCATCTTAAAGGAAACAGCATGCACAAAGACCCAGAGGCTTTAGCAAGGGTGCCACATTCAGGGGAGAACAACTAGTGGCTGCCTAGAGTGTACTTGTTGTGAAGTAGCACAATATATATATAATATTATATGTTTTAATGTTATATATTAAATTATGGTATATATTAGAATATCCTATTATATATTATATATAACCTGCATGTAATATATAAGAATATAATATATTTTATAGAAAACATACAATCTATATTATTTGTATTTATATATTTATATATTCATAGGGTTCACCCATGGATGTTCCCCAGTTCTAATGTTTTTCCCCATCCTAAAGATAACATGGATTGCACACAGTTGTATGTGTGTATACATGGGCAGGTATAAGTGCAGTCAATCTCCATGTTATTCTAAATATATATACAATCTTAATGTGCATAGCCTATCATGTATGAAATGCAGACACAACTTTATGACAGATTCCTTTTGCTCTCTTTCCATGCAGGATATCATGATGAGACCTTACTACCTAGAAAACTTGGCTCCTCAACCTTCCACAGCCACCATGAGGACATCATGAGCTACCTGCACAATCAGACCCTGCATATTTCCTCATGGGGGAATCTCACTGCGAGGTCACCTCTCTTCTCCCAGAAATACTCAGAAAACAGACCGGTACCCATGTAGGTATTTCCTTAGTCTGATTTAGTTAACACATTAAAAAATGCATTTGTGGATGAAACAGAGAGGCAGGGCTGAGGAGGCTCCATCCAAACAGCCCAGCATGGACTTGGGTGTGCTAAATCCAGTCTCCTTTGAGGACTTACTACTATGAATTGATTTTAGTGTTTCTCTAAACATCCAGCAAATAACTGAATACATCCTCATATACATATACACACATACACAAAACCATCCCATGATTATCACCAATTCTGAGAAACAGCACAATCTCAATTTAAAAGAAGAGTGAAAAAAAGCTTATTTAACTGCCCTGCAGTTGGCAAGGCCATCTGACACCCAAGTGGGGGTAGCAAGCTATCTATTTATGCCGGGTAATGTCAGTTTCACTTCCCAGTCCTGCCTGTTTTCATACTATGTCCCTTAAACCTGTAAAGATTAAGAAATAAACATAAAACATTGACTCCCCTGAGTATCTTCTCCATTAGATTTACAAAGATTCAGCTAATGCTTTGATATTACAACCTGGGTGGACCAGAAAAAGTGCATAGATTTCCCTTCCACCCTGAGCCACTGCCTAGAGGAATGATTTCATTTGTATGGTTTTAATATGGCAAATTAAAAAAAAAGTGAAAAATTCTCACATTTAGTCCTCTATCTTTTATTTCTGTACTTCCTCTTCCATTTCAACTACTCCTGCCTTACGTATATCTGCGTGACACGGGATGTTATATGTAGATGAGTAGTTAACAGACAATGCCATGAAAAATTAAAACAGCAAAAAACAGGCTTACAGCCACTTCATGCTTTCTGGCACAAAAATAAATTGTGAAATATATGCTTAATGGGTGGGTCAGCTCATATGTAAGGAGAAATTTTTCATTCCTGCCAAAATTTTGAGCCCACATAGAAGAGGGATTAAGACACAATAGAGTCAAGGAGATACAGATAGAAATCCTGGGACTGCCACTTACTCCCTCTGCAACAGTGGGTAATTTATTTAAATTTCCCTGAGCTTCACTTATCTTAATTTAGATTGGATATAATATTCTGTATCTTGTAAAGCTCTTAGGGTAATTAAACCCTCTAACACTACGTAGGGTGTACTGTCACTGCCAGAAACAGTGCCCGAGGGACCGTTTCACCTGATTGCTTGATGGTATCTCCAACTCTACACAGTCACCAATGAATGCGCCTGTCATCTTTCCTCCAAACCACTTCTTCAGAGAAATAACTTGTGATCAACATATGCGAACCGTCAGTGTTACATGTCATCAGTTCATCAGCTTGGGGTACCCTTCAGAAACAACTTTCATGTTTTTTTTTTTTCTCCTTCTGTTTTTATGCTCACTGCCTTAGTTTAGGTCTCCATCATCTCTCTTTAGGATTACTATAATTTCACTAGTTTTCCTGCCTCTAGTTTCTATCCCTCCCCGCTTTTTTTCTTTACCTACCCTCAAAATATTTCTACAGTGATCTTTCTGAACCACAAATATGACCATTTACTTGTCCTTGGAATAATTCAATGATACCCCTTTGCTTACATAAGTATTTCCAGCTTAGGCTCCTGTGCAGAAAAACTTTATTGGCCCTGCCTGACCCTTATTTTTCTGCTACTTCCCAACAAGTATACTCTAGGCAGCCACTAGTTCTTCCTTGAATGTGGCACACTTACTCAAGCCTCTGGGCCTTTGTACATGCTTTTTCCATTAAAATGCTTTTCCTTCTGGCCATTCAGCTTTTGAACCCAATTCACTCTTTGAACTCAATTCAAAAGACTATACCAGTCAAATGCTCAGACTTACAATCTTAAGCCTCTTGTAAATTAGTTTGCTATAGCAGTATGTAGTTATCTATTCAAATTCTTCTGCCTAACAAAAGAGCATGAGTATTCTGTCTTAGAATCCTAAGTATCTAGCACAGAACCTTGCCAGGCTCACTGTCTGTAATGGGTAAACACATGAGTGAATGAGCAAGTGAAAATGGAAACACTCATTTATTTGAGCCGACATGTGTCACAGGCATCATTGTAAAAGAAGGGCTGGTAGTTATGAAGTGAAAATGCTGGGGACACATGAACCTGAAGATTGGAAAGAATGATAACTACCCTACCAGGAAAGAATTGTTGAAATGAATTTGCAGTATTTATTTTAAATGCAGCCAGCCTGTTTTGATTCTGAGAGAGATTTTGTTACTGTGTTTATCAAAATGGCTAAGTCAAACAAAGAATACACAGGGCTGTCATTGGTACCCTGAAGTGACCTTCTAGGAGGCAGTATGTTAGTGTGGAAGAATTTACCAAAGACCCAAAGGGTAGGGTATTCTAAAGTCATTTATTCAACAAATATTTATCTAGGATAATATATGCCACATAAAATTAGTGACTTCCTAGAAAGACTCATAGGATTCTGGATATAATTGTACTCATTGCTAAAATTACAAAGAAAATATACAAAGGTTAGTCAGTAAAGGGGAAAGGAGAGAAGTTTGGAGTAGACAAAGCTTCCAAGAGTCTTTTCTCAGGACACCCACACAAAATGTGCTTCATTTCTCCAAGAACAAATTATAACAACACCTGAGACTGGCTAACCTGTATTTCTTACCATTCACAATATGATTGGGTAGTCATGGTTGAGACAATGGCTATCAAATCATGCTACAAGCAAAATGATGTAAAAATAATACTGTACTTCAGTGTAGTTCTGATCCCAGAGTTTCATAATTTGTGATTCTCATTTATTTCAAGTCCCAACATTTCTAAGAATCATCTTCTGTTTCCTCTTTATTTATCTTTGGGATTAAACATGTATAATATCCCTCACTGATATATATTCATAGCATTACTAAGTTCTGCCCTTCTTTAAGAAATAACTTTACTTACTAGAGCCTAATACAGTTCTTTTCTACATGACTAACTGGTTCCTAGATAATAGATAGTACTTGAGTCCTCTTAAGGTAATAAACTCTCAAGAGCTACTACCAGGGGTGAGAAAACTATAGCCCCCATGACAAATCTAGCCCAAGGTGTTTTTAGAAATAGTTTTATTAGAATATTTCCATCCTTTAAATACTATTTATGGTTGCCTTCTTCCACAATGGCAGAGTTGAGTACAGATACCTTATCTTGTTATACTTCACTTTGCATATACTGCATTTCTTACAAACTGAGGGTGTGTGGAAACTCTGTTGAGCAAATCTACTGGTACCATTTTTTCCAACAACATTGGTTTACTTCAGGTCTCTGTCACATTTTGGTAATCCTTCCAATATTTCCCACTTTTTCATGAGTGTTATTTTTTTTCTGGTAATCTGTGATCAGTGATCTTTGAGGTTACTATTTTAATTCTTTTGGGGTACCACAAACCTTATAAGTACCCTATATAAGACGGGTAACTTAAATTGATAACTGTTTGTGTTCTGACTGCTCAGTTAACCATATGTCCTGTATCTCTCCCTCTCCTTGTGCCTCCGTATTCTATGAGACACAATGTTGAAATTAGGCCACTGAGTAATCCTACAATGCCCTGTAAGTGTTCAAGTGAAAGAAAGAGGTGCACGTCCCTCACTTTAAATCAAAAGTGGGAAATAAACTTAGTGAGGAAGGCAAATCAAAAGCTCAGATACTTCGAAAGCTAGGCCTCTTGTGGCAAATAGGCTAAGTTATAAATACAAAGGAAAAATTCTTGAAGCAAATCAAAAGTGTTATTCCTGTAAACACATAAATGGTGAGAAAGTGAAACAGACTTTTTGCTGATATGGAGAAAGTTTTAGTGGTTTGGATAGAAGGTAAAGCCAGCCACAGTATTCCTTTAAGCCAAAACCTAATTCAGAGCAAGGCCCTAACTTTCTTCAATTCTATGAAGGCTGAGAGAAGTAAGAAAGCTACAGAAGAAAAGTCTGAAGCTAGGAAAGGTTGGCTCATGAAATTTAAGAAAAAAATAGTCTGTATGACCTAAATGTGTGAGGTGAAGTACCATGTACTGAAGTAGAACCTGCAGCAAGTTATTCAGAAGATGTAGCTGAAATAGTGAATGAAGGTGACTACACAAAACGATAGATTTTCCAAGATCTTCCATCTTCTATTGGAAGATGATGCATGCCATTTAGGACCTTCATAGCCAGAGAGTAAAAGTCAACACCTGGCTTCAAACCTTCAAAAGACAGGTTAATACAGTTGGTGCCTCTAAGTTGAAGTCAGTGCTCATATACCTTCCCAAAAATCCTAGAACCCTTAAAAATTTTGCCAAATCTACTCTGCTGATGTTCTATAAATGGAACAAATCATGGATAATAACACATCTGTTTACAACATGGTTTGCTGAGTATTTTAAGTCTACTGTTGAGACCTATTGCTCAAAAAAGAGGATTTCTTTCAAGATATTACCACTCATTGACAACACACCTGATGGAGATGTACAATGTTCATATTGTTTTCATGACTACTAACGCAATATCCATTCCACAGCTTATGGATCAAAGAGTCATTTTGACTTTCAAGTCTTATTATTTAATAAATACATTTCCTAAGGCTATAGCTGCCATAGATGCTGATTCCTCTAGTGTATCTGAGTAAAGTAAGTTAAAAAGAATTTCTGGAAATGAGATACCATTCTAGACACCACTAACACCATTTGTGGTTCATGGGAAGAGGTCAAGAAAGGACTTTAAGAGGAGTTTGAAAGAAGTTGAGTCCAACCCTCATGGATGACTTACAGGGGTTCAGGACTTCAGTGTAGAAGGTAACCAAAGATGTGACAGAAAGAGCAAGAGAACTAGAATTAGAAGTGAATCCTGAAGATGGGACTGACTGGCTGCAATCTCATGATTAAATTTGAATAGATGAGGAGTTGTTTCTTATGGATGAGCAAACAAAGTGGTTTCTTGAGACAGTCTACTCCTGGTGAGGATGCTGTGAAGATTATTGAAATGACAACAAAAGTTTATTACATAAACTTAGTGGATAAAGCTGTGGCAGGGTTTGAGAGGATGGACTCCAATTCTGAAAGAAATTCTACCATGGGGAAAACGCTACCAACAGCATCACACACTATAGAGAAATTGTACGTGAAAGAAGGAGTCAATCAATGTAGCAAACCTCACTGGTACTTTATTTTTTTTAATTTTAAAAAATTTATTTATTTGTTTATTTTTGAGAGAGAGTGAGTACAGGTGGGGGGAGGGTAGAGAGAGGGAGGACAGTGGATCTGAAGCTGGCTGTGCACACACAGCAGAGAACCTAATGTGGGACTCAAGCCCACAAACTGTGAGATCATGACCTGAGCTGAAGGCAGATGCTTAATTAACTGAGCCACCCAGGCACCCCTCACTGGAGTTTTATTTTAAGAAATTGCCTCAGCCACCCCTATTTTCCCAACCACCACCCTAATCATTCAGCAGCCATTAACAGTGAACCAAGATCCTTCATGAACAAAAGGATTAAAACTCACTGTAAGCTCAGATTTTATGGTTAACATTCGTTAGCAATAAAGTATTTTTGATTAAGGTATGTATATTATTTTTGCTATTATGCACTTAACAGACTACAGTATAATGTAAACATAACTTTAATACGCACTGGCAAACCACAAAATTTTATTTGACTTGTTTTATTTTGATATCTGCTTTATCACGGTATTCATCTTATTGAAGTGGTCTGGAATCAAACCCACAGTATCTCCAAGATATGCCTGTAGTCATGAAAGACACAATATGGCTTGCAGTACCTACAATATTTACTATCTGGCTCTCTACAGAAGTTTGCCAACCCTTCTACTACAGGCTCCAGGCTATAAATGGAGATTTCTGGAAACTCATTTCATAACATAAAAATACCAAAATAGATCAAAGCCAGAGACTAAAAGAAAAAAACGAAATGTATTTTTATAAGATTAATTTAATATGTCAAAATTAGATATGATATAAACACTACAACTTAAGAGCTCCCTTTTTGGTAGCACATTTCTGAATGAGCAGAAAGGCCTAGGCCTTATGAAAGAAGAGCTATTCAATATAAATAATGCTTTCTTTTCTAGAACTCTGTGTCAGGCAGAGTCTTCCTCACTGCTTCAAGAATTTTCAAGCTGCATTAAAATTAACATTTTATCCTCAGAATTATTATTGTATGACTTTATGCCCATTAATTACCTCATAAGGTTTTGAGGTGCTAAATTCCAGTGAGATATAGGTTCTTCATTGCCTTCTAACTGTCCCTTGGTTGAAATGTGGCAACTGAGTATTACAGATTTACTCAGCACTGCTATCAGTATTATAGTCATCTTATAGACATTATTATGGCAGTCTTCTTATGCTGGCTGTTATTTTTGGGGTCTTATCAGAAATATAATTGTCTTAAGCACACAGAGGAAAAGTCCAACCATAGGATCAAGAAGGGATTGCCCATTCAGAGGATGAGTTTGCTCTTTGCTGTTAGTCTAAACTTTTCAAGGCTCCCCAGGACCTAAATTCTTGCTAGAATCAGACTTTCATCACTCCTTGTATATCCTATTAATTTTTTATTGTAATAGCTGTACATCAAAAATGCTGTATCATGAAATAGATGTTATAGAAAATTCTATTTGTCCT
Source organism: Hyaena hyaena (assembly GCF_003009895.1). Taxonomy (NCBI): domain Eukaryota; kingdom Metazoa; phylum Chordata; class Mammalia; order Carnivora; family Hyaenidae; genus Hyaena; species Hyaena hyaena. The sequence continues at coordinate 32,014 of NW_024082966.1, read as the reverse complement.
AAAGGAGAATTCAGACACGGCCCAAACACTTTTTTGCCATCGCCCACACTCTTTCAGTCTGCCCTACATCTGGGTCTCAGGAGAGTGAGATCTCTACATGGATCCTGCCCACACACTCCTACATTGCTGCTCTGGCTCCTCACTGACAGATCTGGGTTGGCATTTTTCTGTTCTGGCTGCACAACCTTATGGTATTGTTTGGATAAGGGGAGGGAAACAACAGTTTCATTTTACACATTCAGCACCTCTGATCTTGAACAAGAGCTAAAGTGTTAGGATCTGTTCTTACAGATCTGCAGAACTTCCAAATTTGTTACAGGGCATCTCATTTCCACGAGGAGGCCTACCTGCTTTCTTCAGAGTGTTTCACAGTGTCTAAGAGAGGGCAGACCAGACATGGGACCAATTGCCTTGCAAATGGTGGTTAAGAAATCTCACGATAGAGGGGCGCCTGGGTGCCTCAGTCGGTTGAGCGTCCTACTTTGACTCAGGTCATGATCTCACCGATAGTGGGTTCGAGCCCCGCGTCGGGCTCTGTGCTGACAACTAGCTCAGAGCCTGGCGCTTGTTTCTGATTCTGTGCCTCCCTCTCTCTCTGACCCTCCCCTGATCACACTGTCTCTCTCTCTCAGAAATAAAAAAAAAAAAAAAGAAGAAGAAATCTCACGATAGAGCCTTAGGTATGCTGGTAGAAGTTTAATCCTTAAAAACTAAATATATGAATGATATTTTATTCAAAGACTAAACAATTGTAGTAGTAGCAGCAGCAGTATTCATAATACTAACAATACTAGTAATTCCAGATAAAATTTTAAATCCTTACTCTGGGCCAACCATTACATCAAATATTGACAAAGGGACAGGAAGTTATATTCCATGGGCTGATCACTCATTTTTATAAATAAAGCTTTGTTGGAGCACAACCATATACATTTGCTTGTGTATTATCTATTGTTGCTTTCCCTCTATAGTGGCAGAGATGTAGTAGCTGTAACATGAACCATATTTCCATAAAGCCTAAAATATTTATTATCTGGCCCTTTACAGAACGTGTTTGCTCAACCCTGATGAAGATTATTTCAGTTGATTCTTGTAAGAACCCTATGACCTAGATACGATTAATATTTACATATAAATGCAGAAATTGAAATTCCAAGTTTAGTGAATATTCCCGTGCTCACAAAGTCAGAAGCGGAGCCTAGGATTTGATGTGCCAATGTCATCACCCTGTAAGACATTACAAGCATATATTATAGTGACCTTAGGCAACTCATTCTACCTCCCTGATCCTCTACTCCCTCCTGGACAAAAGAAGGCTTTGGGTTACATGACACCCATGGTGTTTTCCCTCTGTAACTTTGTGCATGTCCAGCCTGCTTTGTCATTCTGCAAAGCAAAGATCAAGTCAAAGTTTGCTAGAAGCATGATATCCATTTATGTCAAAGGAGATTTTCTAAATGTCACTCAGGAAAGGGATTTCACACAAGTAACTAGAGGAATAAAATGAAATCATCACTGTTAGACCAAGAAATGATGCCAGAGGCCCATTCTCTGTCATTAAATCACATGAATGCCTTGTTCTCCATAGTCCCATGAATGCAATTATTAATTCTAAACAAGAGTTCCAACTAGTGTCTATAAAATACAAAAATCAGCCTTGGGAGTCATGAGGTAGGCTGCAAGAGAAACTTCTCATGTCCTCATCAGCCTTTCCTGTGAGCAGGTTAGTTTACTAAGTACTCCCATCATTTTAATCCATCTGTACTCATGGAGGCCTACATGTGCCATGCTGTGGCCCATTTGCTGACATCCATTTTCATTCTCCCTGGCCCTAGTGTACGGAATAGAGGTGCTGCTTCTGCAGGTGTGTTTCCGAGGCCAAACGTAATTGCTGCTGCTGAGATCCCCCCCACGGAATGCACAGAATGGTAGACAGAAGAAAATGCCTCCTGTGTGCTCTCTCTCCCTCTCCCCCTTGAACAGCATCTCTGGGAGTGTTTCTTGTCCACGGCTCCAGCTCCTTTTCTGCAAAAAACACTGATCACAATCCCAGCTACTTTAACTGACATCTACCCTGGGATCCAGAAACTCTTTTCTACTGTGGCTAATCTCTGATTGCTTCAGCAATCCTTTTTGCTTCTTGTTGATTATGTCATCTATATAACTAGGTCCCTGTATTAAACCCCCTTTGTTTTAAACACTTGCAAATTCATATGTTTTCATTTATTTCCTTGGTCAGATTCAAACTGCCCAGGATTCTGTCATGAGCAGCAGACTCAACTGACAAGCTCTAAATGTGCATGTTTTCCCTGTTCAACTTCAATCCAATCTTTAAGATGAGCCCCATTTATCTTAACAGTTGAAACAGCTCTTACCATTCATACATTTGTCTAAACCTCTGAATTTAAAAGTTTTCCAGTGAAGCTTCATTAATTTTCATAATTGACAACATAAAAAATATAGCACACAATACTCAACTTTCCAGGAATTTATAAGTCTTTTAGGAAGGTATGATTTATTCATATTAAAACAATTAAGGGATAGAGCAAGGTATATGATTTAAGTACCTAAATGTAAAAGACAGTAATGACTATTACTGCAGTCTGAAAAAAGAGACATCATTGTGGTTGGGAATAGTCAGGAAAGCTTTTAGATCATGAGTCCTGTCAAAGGCAAATGCCTTGGATGGGCAGTGGACAGAAGCAAAGGACATTACAGTTAGAGGAATATAATACAGAAAAATCACAGTTCAGTCCAATTCAAAGCTAATAATTACCCATTTAAATGTGAACAGGGACTGTATTAAAGTTATATATAATAATTAGACATTTAGTGATTTAATTATGGGCAAAAAGAAAGTGCTCCTGTTCCTTAAAAAATTAAAAATAGAACTACCCTATGACCCAGCAATTACACTACCAGTTATTTATCCGATGGATACAAGTGTGCTTTTTCAAAGGGGCACATGCACCCTTATGCTTATAGGGGTGCTATCAACAAAATCTTAAGTATTGAAAGAGCCCAAATGTCTACCGATGGATGAATGGATAAAGAAGATGTGGAATACACACACACACACACACACACACACACACACACACACAATGGAGTGTTACTCGGCAATCAAAAAGCATGAAATCTTGCCATTTACAACTATGTGGATGGAAGTAGGGTGTATTATGTTAGCAAAATTAGTCAGAGAAAGACAAATGTCCTATTATTTCACTCATATGAGGACTTTAAGATACAAAAGAGATGAACATAAGGGAAGGGGAACAAAAATAATATAAAAACAGGGAGGGAGACAAAACATAAGAGACTCAAATACGGAGAGCAAACAGAGGGTTACTGGGAGGGGGTCTGGGCTAAATTGGTAAGGAGCATTAAGGAATCTAGTTCTGAAATCATTCTTGCACTACATGCTAACTTAGGGGTAAATTAAAAAATAAATTATTAATAAAAACAAAAAAAAAAAAAAAAGAGAGAGAAAGAAAGTGCCCTCTGACCTTACAAAAATTGCATTGTGTGAGGAAAGAACTCCTGAATACCTGTGTTTGGGTCTTGACTTTGCCTTTAATGCTGGCATGAGCATGCATCCTTTTCTTAAGCTGTATGTATTTCAGTTTTCTCAAATGCAAAATAGAGTTCTTTACAAGGTTGATATGAACATGAAATGAAGAAGCACGTATAGAACACTCAACGGGGTGTGTGACAGACCATGAACACTCAATTCATGAGGATGGGGGTTGGTATCATTAGTCAGTTTTCGGTTTTAGTCAGTAAGCCTATCAGTTAGCCTCCAAGGAGAAATATTAGACAACCTATGATACTCCCAGATTTGCTGTGAGGATTAAATAAGAGGATGCATGTAGAAGCATTCAATGTAGCTTCCTGGCAAAGAGAAGGTTTTCCATTTAGTGTTTATTACTGATATCACACATATGTGATCTCAGGGGTGTTACAGTAAACATATGTGACCTTTGATCTCAAGGAACATACCATTTAATGGAAGAATTTAAGATGTAAAATAGAAAAGTAACAGGATAACTTGTGTGTGTGTGTGTGTGTGTGTGTGTGTTGCTATCATTAAATTCCTGCCTTGAGGCATCATCCTTAGAACAGACTGGAATGGGCAGAATATCTATTGAAAACTGAGGATAAAGTCCAAATGAGAGATGAAGAAAACTTCTTAAGGACCAATACTGACATCCAGTCTATAGAATGAATAAGAACAGAGGAGCTCATGCATGATGTATTGTGTGGAAAGAAGGCTGGTTGAAATGACATTTGCTATATTGCTGGGTTTGAGTTCGTATGTAAAAGTTGATGGTGCAAGGAACTGAGGTAAGAGGGGTGAACAAAGTTTGGGGTTCTGGTGACAATTACTAAAGAATATACCAACAGTCTTTATTTTGGGGGTGCTATTAACAGGTTGACATTCTCAGAGAGATTTCCAAGGAGATAGGGCCTTTAAGGAGTTCTGTTCCTCTGAGTGTTCTGTGGTCAAATTTCCTTCTTGAGAGGCAAAGACAAGGGCCAAAGAAAGTAGTTATGAACAAACTTGTGGACAAGCCCCTAAATAGGAAGACCTACTCTATCTTTAAGGCTAACCAAAAGATGGCAACACAATGCCTGTTATTGTTGTGTTAATCCCTCTCAGGACAAAATTAGCTGCAATTCCATCAATTCTGCCAAGAAAGGAAATTATTTATGGTCATATTTTGTCTTTTTATTATCTAACCACACCTAGTTGCTCCTTGAGGTTATAACTACTTATTTTTTTATTAGGCCAGTTACTATGACTTTGGTGCTGTAGCTAAGAACAAGGTGACACTATTTCAACAAATGCATTTAGTTTTAGGAATTAATAATAATTGAGCCAATCCTTGCCCATCAACAGTACTAGGGGTCCCTGGAACACCAAGATAAAAACACTTTAGAATTCTGTTCCATGGAAGATTTGTTTAGGTCATGTTTTAAAATAAAGTATATAAGCAGAGTACAACTGCCAGAAGCCTATATGAAAATATCTGTTGTTTTTAGTTATTACAGTCACTTTATCATTTACAACCGGATCAAATTATGTTATCGCAGTCTGGTATAAAGAAAGAACACTAGTCAAGAAGTCACATCAAGAAGCTCCAGTTCTATTTTGTATGAACTTGAAAAAGCAGGCCAGTGTCACTGAACCTTATTTTTTCTTTTAATCTATAAAAATAATGGATTTCAATAAATGGTTGATAATCAACTTTTCAACTCCCCAATGCTTTGATTCAAAGAATCGCCCAATTAGATCATGTCTGAGTGTGGTTGTACAACCTGAAGTTTATTTCAAAAGGAAATATAAACAATTTGTAGAGAATAATAAATACTTTTGATCACGTATTCACTCATTCATTCAATGTATGGGTCACTTTAAAATGGCTTATGATTATTAGCTACATTTATAATATCATGCTGTTAGGGATGGGAATTTCTGTTAGGAAAAATCTTTAAAGACTTGCAGTGTGTTCATAAATTCTATTATTGCCACCATAATAAACATGTAGAAGTGAACTCTATCAAACATTTATTAGAAATAGGAAAGCCACATGATGATAGTGTTTCTCACAACATAGAGCCAAGAGATGGGGATCATAACCTTGACTTTGCAGTCAAGTAACTCTTACCTTGTCCCCAGAAAACATCCTATTAAACATCAAACCCCTCAAAATTGCGAACTTCTTTGTGACTGCAGTTTTGTCCTTGAATGTTCAGTATACACAGGGTTCTTTAAACTGAGTGACCGGGGCGCCTGGGTGGCTTAGTCGGTTAAGCGTCCGATTTTCACTTAGGTCATGATCTCACAGTTCGTGGATTCGAGCCCCGCATCAGGCTCTGTGCTGACTGCCAGCTCAGAGCCTGGAGCCTGTTTCAGTCTGTGACTCCCTCTCTCTCTGACCCTCCCCTGCTGATGCTGTCTCTCTCTCTCACTCTCTCTCCTAGAAATAAATAAAACATTAAAAAAAACTGAGTGACCAAATAAATGAGTGACACAATGAGCAAATGAGAAAAGGATAGTTAGAAAGATGTTTATCTAGTAATTTGCAGGAGAACATTCTGCCTCACACATTCTTGGAAAAAAGATATATCAAACTGTCTACTCTCAATAAGCAATTTGTTAATTGCTCACAAAATAGAAGAAAACTGGATATGGCTAAAATACTGACTAATAGCACTGATTTAAAAATAAAAGTGTCAGAACAGAAAATTGAAACATAGCAGAAATGAGTTTAGTTATGTATTAATAGTTGTTGAAGCTGATTGACAGTTATGTGAGGTTCAATATACTTCTTTCCTACTTTTGCATATATTGAAAAATATTATAATAAAGAATTAAAAATAAACAGATATGCTGATCAGGTATTTTTGATAGCTATCATGTTTCACTCAGGTCATCACAGTCCGTATAGCACAGGAATCATAAAATGGGAAAATTCAATGCCAGTGATATTCAAATACAAAATTACCTTGGCCCTAGGCACTGTTGTATCACATAATGGTACCACTTTAATTGAAATGAAATGGGAAGCTAGAAAGACAAGATGATGTCTCATAATGGCACCTATGGGGACCAGCAACCCAAACAGGAGTTCCAACCAAAATTATGATATGCTGATTCAGAGCTAGCTAGAAAGGAGGTAAAGAAAGGGAATGGGATAAATTTAGAGTCATATCATGAACTTTTGGGTGAAAGACTTCTCTTCTTTCTAAGCAAGTTTTTGACATTTTAAAGGGGGAGTGAGTAGCCTTGGTAGCTACTGATAATCAGTATTAAAGCTGGGTCAGCTTGATGTGAACTATCCTGGAGCCCAGGGTAGATTGACTTACTTACTCTTTCCATTTCCCATACTCACAATTTTCCAAGCTGATTAAAGTGGTAGCTATCTTTCCTATGACAATCTCGACATGTAAAAGTCCCAGTCATCTGGAATGTTTATGTAAAACTCTAAACTTCCCAACCTTCATTTGAAATGCCACAATTTTGACCTATATAAAAATTTACTAAGTCCTCACTGACTATTTGGCTTTCTACTGATTTTTTTAATGCTTATTTATTTTTGAGAGAGAGCAAGAAAGGGGGAGGGATTGAGAATTCCAAGAGTGATCCACACAGTCATCAGAGCCTGACATGGGGTTCCATCTCACAAACCAAACCATGAGATTATGACCTGAGCCAAAATTAAGAGTCTGATGCTGAACTGACTGAGTCACCCAGGCATCCCTCTACTGGATTCAAATACATTCTATCAATTAGGCAAATGCCACCAACTTAATCCTAGAGTGACTCAACAGGACAGAATCTCAAAGGATGCTCTGCAAAAGACAACTACTCTCTCTGTCACTACTCCCTGGGGTTCACAGATATACTGAGCCTGTATCTCTCCAACAGTCACCATTGCAGGGCTTTCAAAGATTTACATCCTTATTGAAATGGCTTGTCCTTTTCTGATCCATTTTTCCCTTTAAGGTTGCCTGTGATCTCCATTTGAAACTATTATTCACCTGGATACAGATGACAAATACCCAAAGACACATCTGATTTACACTAAGCACTGCACTTCTCCCATCAACCCTGACAACTCATGAAGATAAATATGCTAGGGTTACAGTATTTTAGAAAAAAAATGTCTAATGTCAAATGCATGATTTTGAAAATGATTTCACAATCCATTTCCTATGAAACAAATGTGCTAAGAATAAAAAGATGATTAAAGGTGTGAGAGTTTGTGTTTATGTGTGGGAGAGAGTTGCATCACACCTTATATAACAAAGTTTATAATGATACATTTTTCATTTGGAAGCTTAATTTTCTGGAGTCACAGTGAAGTTTGTTCAAGACAGATAATTGCCAACAAGACAGGACTCTAAATTCCGGGGAAATGTTCTAAGGGATACATGGTCTGCCAGCTAAGGGTAGTCTTTTCAATCTCCCCTCCCCTTCAAGTTGATTCTTTAGTGAGAAGGAATAGAATTTTTTTCAGAAATGCATTTGAAAAGAAAAACATGGTACACCCTTAGTTGTGTGCAATTTTATTTTATAATTTCTCAGGAGACAACTTGGTGTCCTAGTCCCCTTTGTGAAATGTCTCTCCCTCTAGTTTCTCTTTACTCCCATCTGTCTAGCTCACAGCTGCCATAGCAATTAACCTAACATGTTACCTGACTCTTCCCTTCTCTTTACTGCTTAACCTCACAATGTTTGGCTTTCTGTCCTATAGATCCTCACAGTGAGGGCCGTTTGACACTCAACCCTAAGTCCAGCTCCATCCTGACTCGGGGACTAAACTAAATCCAAGTAAAGAATATTTTTATAAACACTCAAGAAGATTAAAAATCTCATTCAGCAAGATTAAGTTATGGATTGTAATTGGAGAGTGTGTACAAAGAAGTGAAGAGTTGTCTCAGGGTTCTCAACAGATGGCTGTGTCTTTGTGAAGTATATGGAGTTTTGGGTACATATCAAACCTATGTAGACATTCGAATATATGTGATTATGTATAACATATAAGAGATAAAGAGGATTGAATTGAAGATAAAGTAAATATTGTAAGCAAACAGGTGAAAGATGAGACCCAGGAGTGAATGTAATAAGCCAAGGATATTATGTTGAGTGACAAGGGAAGAAGGCCTAAGAAGCAATGTGGGAAAACATAGAATTACAGAATGGAAAGACAAGAAGACTCCCAATGAATCAGAAATCAAAGAGCCTAGAGTTCTCTGAGATGCAACCTCACATACTCAACTGACAGGTTCACATAGATTTCACCCTTTTCAAATCAAAAAAGGAAATCTTGACCTCTCCCTTAGGTTTTCAAATTCCATTTGGCTGCTCGAACAACAACAAAAAGCTTATTCTGCTTCCAGTAACTCCCTACATCCAACCCATCAGGGACTCCTGCTACTTCTGACTCCAGAAATGCACCTCAAACTCCTTAGCTCCTCTCCAGTTCAACTGTCACCTCTTCAACTCAACTGACCAGCATCTCTTGTTCAAAAAACCTCTTAGCAGCTCCTATTGCTAGCCTTGTGCTATCATCCAGATCATGTTACTGCCTTGCTGTGCATGAAAACTTTCAATGTTTCGTTACTTATAAAATTTAACCTGGCCTCCTTCCAAAAATTATAAAAGGTATTGCACAATCTCCCCCTTGCTCTTGCTTCTCAACCTCATCTCATACTGCTGTTGACCTCTCTCATTGTGCCACTGTCTTAGGGTGCCCCAGAGAAACAGAGCCAATAGGATGGCTGGAAAGATGGTGACAGACATACAGGAAGTGATTTATTATCAGTAACTGGGGTCACATTATTATAGAGTCCAGTAAGTCCTACAATCTGCCGTCTACAATCTAGAGGACGAGGAAAGCCTGTGGTATAATTCAGTCTGAGTCTGAAGGCCTGAGAACCAAGATAGCCAATGGTCTAAGTTCCTGAGCCCAAAGGCCAGAGAACCAGCAGCACTGATGTCTGTAGATAGGAGACAGATGTCCCTGTTAAAATAAAAGTGTAAATTTACCTTTGCTCCACCTTTTTCATCTTTTCAGGCCCTCAAGAGATGGAATGATGCCCATCCACATTGGTGAGGGTGGCTCTTTTGTCAGTTTGCCAATTCAAATGGTCATCTTTTCAGCAAACACCCTCATAGATTCACCTAAAAATAATGTCTCAGCAGCTATCTGGGTATACCTTAGCCTAGTCATGTTCACGTGGATCACTAACCATCCCAGCCACCACTACACCTGCACACCAAACAAGCTTGCCCAACTCTTTTCAGCCTCTGAGCCTTCATTGAGCTGTTATCTCAATGGTTCCTTTAAACTATTTTTCATAATTTCAATTCTTACATGTATGTCCCATGAGATCATTAGCCTTGTTATTAGGCAGAACATCCACAGAAACCAGCACATGCCCGAGATCAAGTTGAATGAATTGATAAATTATGGACCTTTCTAGTTGCCAAATACCCACTTACCAAAATATACGCATGTTGCTTCTTCTAAATTTACCTGCTCAGTGTATGAAGTTACAATCCTGCCCCAGTTAATGAAGACATCAACCTACAAAATTAAGTCATATGTCTAGAAATTAAGTTTCTCTGCTGTCAGATCCCCAGTCTTTCTTTCTTTTTCTCCTACTACTATTATTCGGTATAAGCTAAGGGGTACATCTAGGCTGGCCTACTCCTTAGGCATCAAACATACAGTTTCTGACCACCAAGCTGCCTTGCATAGATAACTTCTACCTTAAGTGTGCATCCCTGTCTTCTGAATCGGTTTCCATAGAGATATAACTCAAGTCTCCTCTATAAAGTTTTCAAACTAAAAAATGTTCAGGAATCACACCTTTCTCTTTAACTCTTATGACTTATGTCTTGCTAGGCCTTGTTTGAAGTGTTTACTGTGCTATTTTGTATTGTAATTATTTTGCTATATAATGGTATTACTATGCCTGCATTGTTTCTGCATAACTACCTTGTCACAATTAGAAGATAATTTGTCCTGTTCAACTTTGCTTCCAGTAAACTGTCTTGCATATTGTAGTATTTTAAAAATACCCACTGTTTATGTAATTGATTTCTTAATCCCCATGAAAATATTTTGGCATTAATAACTGGGAAATATGTTAAGTATGAATAGAGAAATTTGGAACACTTGACATATGTGGCCATATTTTATTTGGAAATATTTGGTTTATTAAACAATTCTAATGTAATATAGAAAATTATCTTTTTTGGTACTTAGTATGTTTACACATATTTTTGTTTTGTTTTGTTTTAGGATGTAGAAAATATAAACTACTTGGTCCTATCACAATTAATTAACAGTAAGAGGACTTAAAACTGCGAAGTAAACACTTATCCATTGGAACCAGTGTAATGTCCTGAGAGATTCCTAAGACTGCTGTCCCACTTATGCCCAGTAGGTGCCCTTTTACATTGTGTTGTCTGGTGATTGGTCTACTGGGCATCCCATGCTAAATTTAGTGCATCAACAATGCAACTATAAACAAGAAAGGGTTTAGTGAGCTTTGAATTATAAAGCAGTAATAAATGTATTGTGCCTAAAAACAATCTGATCCGATCCCTTTCTTTTCATTTTTTGAATCGCAACTCTAAAATTTTAAAAAAGCTCACAGATGAGGGAGTATTTTACTATTCTTTTCTTATAAACAAAATATTGGTAGTAAATGTATCTCAAAGCCTGAATTTGCAGAATTGTTGATAGAGTCCTATATTATCCAGATGCTCCACAATGCCAGAGTTACTGATAGATGAAGCAATTATAGAATGCCTCCCACTGGATTCACAAGGAAAGATTAAAATCAGGTTGGGAAATCTGAGAATAACAAAATATACTTCTGATTCAAGATGGTACACTGATGATATGCATGTCTATTTTCATACTACATCATCTAAAGTAACACAAGATTCATGAAAATATATACACTCCCATACATAACAATATTTAATGAGCAGCAAACCAGAGACTTCGAGGATCTCCTAAAAACACAAAGCAGATGACACAGGTTGAAGAAGAAGATCATATCCTAAAATGTATGAAGCAATGATACCAAGGTGCTCCATACCTAAAAGTGGTAAATGCTGAAAACAGACAAGGACAAAGTCATATAACAATGTAATTTGATGGGGATAAAACAAAACAAAACAACCAACGAACCTATTGAAATTTCAGTAAAGAGGTTTAACCCATTTCAATCTCCCTTCTTCCTCTTTTTTATTAAAGATTATTTTTAGGGTGGGGCACCTGGGTGGCTTAGTCGGTTAAGCGTCCGACTTTCGCTTAGGTCATGATCTCGCTGTTCGTGGGTTCTAGCCCTTCGTCTGGCTCTGTGCTGACTGCCTGCTCAGAGCCTGGAGTCTGTTTCAGTCTGTGACTCCCTCTCTCTCTGACCCTCCCCTGCTCACGCTGTCTCTCTCTCTCTCTCTGTCTCCTAGAAATAAATAAAACATTAAAAAAATTAAAAAAATTATTTTTAATATTTATTTTTGAAAGAGAGAGCAAGTGAGCAAGCATGGGGTGGAGGGTGGGGGCAGAAAGGCATTGCTATCAGCTGTCAGCACAGAACATGACATGGGGCTCGAACCCACAAAGCATAGGATCATGGCCTGAGCTGAAGTCTGCCACTCAATAGGTTGAGCCACCCAGGTACCCCTCTTCCTTCCTCCTCTTAAAGCAACAATAAAAGGACTCACTCCTCTCAAGTGAAAAACAGAATGTATGAACTTGACAGGACTCAGAAGCAGCCATACCAAAAAGAGTAAGTGTCTGAGTATCTCACTCATCTATAAATCTCATTCTCCTTCAAAACAAATCATAGTACAAGCTACAGAAAAACTTCCTATCTCTTCCCCCAAGGAAGTTGCTTATCTACACAGATAATAGGAAATACACATCAAATAGGAATACATGGTCACAAATAAGCCCATATGAATAAATGCCAACATCAGGACAGAGAAAACAAACTCAACCTCAAAATATAACTGGTACCAAAATGGGTATAATTAATATACCCATTAATGTATCTTCATAGGTAGAAAGAGTATCACATGTAGGAAACAAAAGTAGGTTACTATTTTAATAGTCAAAGATTTGAAAAATGGAGATTTTCAACTAAAGACGCCAGTAAATGCTCTAGACAGCATACTATGCAAAACAAAATAAAAAGCAAATTCATTAGCTAGATGAGCACATCAAGAAGTTATCTTAGCATGAAGCACAGAGGGTAAAAGTGATGGAAGATCTAAAAGGAACATTAAGAGACATTGAGGATAAACCTGTTTTCTGCCATCTGTTAAGCAGGAATTTTAGAAGGGGGAAATTGAAAGGAAAAAAGCTCATATAAGCAAATATTAGTAAAATTTCCCAGACCTGAAGGAAGGCAGGAGTTCTATGATATTAAAACATGACATATGCTAAGTTAATAAAAACAGCACAACTAGAAACAGTGTAGTGATGTTTCAGAACATTCAGATCAAGGAAAAAAAGAATTTCAGTACTTTTTAATAATGAATTACCTAAAAGGAAGAGAATCAGATCAATGTCTGACTTCCCAGTAGCAATGTAAGTTTCAAGAAGCCAATAAAGAAACACTGTCCCAAGATTGAGAGAAAATTGTATTTCTTCATTCCTCCCCTTTCACCCTCTTTCTCTTTTTTTTTCCTTCTATAGTTTAACAGTCCTCTGTTTTCTGTTTTTAACATCTGACATTCCAGTGGGGGAACACTTGCAGGAGTAGAAATGACAATGTACTAGCAAAGAGAAATTAATGAATATAACCATAAAGTAAAATGCTCAGAAAATGAAATAGAAAGATAAACAATGAGGGGGAAAATAAAACTTAAAAAAAAAAGTAAACATAGCCTATAAAGGACAAATGGATTTGCTGCTCCTGGGCTATGCTTGCAATTTGATAATGGTAACTTAAGGTGACCTTTAGAAGCACTTACATCTTTCTGTATTTTGATTATTGACAACCATTTATAGAAAAACCATTAACGAGAATAAATTGAAAGAAATATAAAATGTTTATGCTTGAACTTCACTTCCAGTAAAAGTGGAGTAATAGGGACCAGATTTATTATGTTCAAACAACTAAAAAAACAGTGCAAAACACATGAGCCAATGGTTTCGAAAACACTGGGCACCAGGCAACTCAGAACAGAATTATCTAAGAGAGAAGAAATATGTGAGAGCCGGACAATGGTCCCACTTACTGCCTTGAGACTGTGTCCATGACAGAGCAGAGAGAAGTTGAGCCCAGGTGGTGTCTGGCAGACTCTCCTGTTGAGCTGAGTAAGCTGAGAGTCCAGGGAAATTAAGGTAGTTAAAATTTGTAGATCAGAGTAACAGGAGAAAGCTATGTAGTCAGAGATTGGCAAACTACAGCCCGGGTGTGAAATCCAGCCTGTAGCCCGTTTTCATATAGCCCATGTACTAAGAATGGTCTTTACATTTATGTTTAAAAAATATAAAGAAAAAGAAGAAAAATATGTGACAGTTTACAAAGCCTAAGATACTTCTGCCTAACCCATTGCCAACTTCTGATGTTGAAGGAATGCCAAAGACAGCAGAGGCTTTCCCTTAAGTATTCCTCATAGTACTTACCAAGGCTTATGCATGAGAAACTTCCCGGGGGCCAGGGAAAAGGCTGCCCCAAAACATTTGAGGGGAGGACTGAGCGCCTACCCCAGGCCAGGAATAGTGCTGGCTCTCCGAAGGCATACTTGAAAACTTCATCATTTGCTTGATACTGGGTAAAGGATGCTAAAGGGTTTTGCTTCAGGAGTGGGGAATAATATCCCCCAGACAAAACACTGCACTGGTACTAACAACTCTAAAAAGGAGTATCTGAAAGAATCAAGTGGTTTCCAAGTAACTTCATATGAGAACAATACTATAGATGATTTATAGGAATACAAAAATATCCATCTCCAAAAAAGTCTAAAAATCTATGATTTCGGGTATCATAGTGAAAATGATCAAAAGTGCAAAGATGCAGGAAAATATAACAATGAGGAGAAAAATCAGTCATATTGAAAGCAACATGGAGCTGAAAATTATTGTAGAATTAGACAAAGAAATTAAAGATATTGTTATAACTTTATTAATTTCTAAAAGCTGGAGGAAATGATAGAAATATTTTATAGTGACATGAACCTCCAAAAACATCACACTGAATTTCCAGAGATGGAAAACAAACTGTCAGAGATGAAAAATACACAGGATGAGATTAAGAATAGATCAGACATTCAGAAAGACAGTGTATTTTTAAAGACAGTAATTGGAACTGTTCAAAATAAAACAGAGGTAAAGACTTAAAATGAAAATAGTATTTGACAGCTAGGAGACAAATTAAAGTAGCCTAATATATGAGTAGTTGTTGTACTCCTCAAATAAGAACAGAGTATAAGTGAGGCACAGAAAGTATTTTTAGAAAGAATTACTAAAATTTTCCAAACTTATGAAAAATAGAAGCCCACAGATCCAAGAAGTTCATTGAACACTGATGGTGTATTTCTGAAGAGAAACAATGCAGATGAAGCAACATTTTTTTAAAACACTGAAAGAAAAGTCTCTACCACCTTGAAGTGAATACTCAAAAACAGTGTTTTTCAAAATGAAGGTGAAATACCAGTTTTTAACAAATATGAAAGCTGAAAGATATCATCACCAGCAGATCCAAGAAATGTTAAAAGGAGCCATTAAGATAGAAGGAAAATGATATCCAATGAAAATACGGATCTACTGAAAGAATACAAAGAGTCCTGAAAATGGTAACCGCTTGGGCAAATATATAGGATTTTTATTTAAATCTCTTTGGAGAATAATGGACTACTTCAGCAAAAGAATAACAATATAGCATATGCAGATATTCAAGGTATAAAAACAAAACAAAGGCACAGAGGAGCAAAAGTAAACTGTCTTAAGGCTCCTAAACTATACATGAACTAAGATGAGGTCATTTGAAGGTATATGGTCATATGAAATATATACACTTAAAACCCAAAGGCAATAATCAAAAAATAAATAATGGCAGTTAAAAGACTATTGTAGAAATACAAAGGAATAATGAAAGTATATAAATACCAGTGTACTTGGCTGGCTCAGTTGGTGCAAATGGGACTCTTATTATTGGGCTTGTGAGTTTGAGTCCCACATTGGGTGTAGAGATTACTTAAAAATAAAAATGTTAAAAAATTATATGGGGCACCTGGGTGGCTCAGTAGGTTAAGTGTCCAACTTCAGCTCAGGTTATGATCTTGCAGTTTGTGAGTTTGAACCCAACCTCACAGCTAAGAGCCTGGAGCCTGCTTCAGACCATCTGTCTGTCTGTCTGTCTGTCTGTCTCTCTGCCCCTCCCCACTTGCTTGTGAGCTTTCTCTCTCAAAAATAAACATTAAAAAAATTAAAAAGTTAAAAGCTATGTAGATACCCAACTTAAAGGAGGTAGAAAAAGAGGAAAAAGGGAACAAAGATAGGAAAGATATAATACCAGTTGCAAGATGTAAGATTTAATCTTGACCATATAAATAATCGCATTTAATGTATGAGATTTAAAGCTCCAATTAAAAGGCAGAGATCATATTTGACTTTTTAAAGGCATAACTTAATATACCTGCCTCAGGTGTTTATTTTTCTAGTAAAAGTGCCCTTCAAAATTTATGAAGCAAAATCTGACAGAACTGCAAGAAGAAACAGACAAATCTACAATTAGAATGAAGTTTCAACAAAGTATACTATAGAATCTTTGTGACATTAGGTTAGGAAACTATTTCTTAGGTATAATACACTCCATAAAAAATACTAGCTTGGACTTGATAGAAAATCTCCTCTTTGAAAGAAACAAAGAATTGTATGACAATCCACAGAAAAGTGGGAAAATTCTTCATAAAGCCTTTATCCAATAAAGGACTTATCAGAATATCTAAAAATTCTCAAAACTCAAAACAAGAAAATCAACTTTTTTTAATGGGAATATGATGTTAAAAGACACTTCAACAAAAAAGATAGATAAATGGCAAAAATGCTCACGAAAAGGTACTCAACAGGATTATTATGGAAATACAAATTAAAGCTACAATGAAATATTACCATGTATCTATTAGAATGGATAAAATTAAGTAGATTGACCACTGAAGGTTTGATGAGAATGTGAAGCATCTGTTACTCTGATATGCTGTAAGAATGTAATGGTACAGGTACTTTAGAAAACAACTTAGCAGTTACCCATTAAGTTAAACATGTATCTACCAAATAATCCAGGCATCCATCTTTTACATATTTACCCAAGAGAATCAAAGCATGATTCTTGCATAAAAATACTTGTATTTTTAGTAGGCTCATTGGTAATAGCTCTTAACTAGAAATTACACAAATACTCCCTAACAGGTGATATGGAGGTACAAATTTGGTATACTCATACAATGAAATGTAGTTACAATATAAAGTAATAGACTCTTGAAACATGCAACAACATGGAGCCAAAGGAACCAGATAAGAAAATAAACTGTTATGTGATACATGAAAAATTTAAACTATCATTGGTCCAATCCCAAATCTTTAATTTTCCAAAAAGTGAAAGCAAGTGCCTCAGAACACTACATTCTTCAGTGGTAAAAATTAGAACACAAAATTAGAACACAGATCTCCTTATTCCTAATTCAGTAGATGTTCTCTATTGCCCAACATTTTATCCCTGAGAAAGGGGAAATTTCCTATTGTGCCTTGAGTTTATTTGGATTCCCATGTCTGTGACGAAATGTGCATCTTCATGGATACCCCTATCAGGTTATGCTCTGTGTTTGCTGTTTTTCAATAATAAATAAATGTTAAGAAATAAACAAAAATATGACATACAATTATGAGAAAAGCTAGAAAAACAGTAGGAAAAAAAAAAATGTTCTCTGAGTCTCACTCCAGGGTTATAATACTGATCTCGCTGTAGTTTCTTTTTGTTACAGAATCATTTTTACATTATTACAGTATTAATTAGCATGCACCTACTGAGAATTATACGAGTAGCTTCTGAAAGTTAATTTGTAGCTTGCTTACTGTAAAATATTAGTAGTGAAGATAAAAATCACCCAGAGTCCCACATACACATAAATAGTCTCAGTATTTTGATATACACTGTCATGTTTTTTTCCATTCTTTTCAATACATTTGATATTTACTATATGCATAAATTTATGTGTCAATAACAAAGGTGAATCCACTGGTGAAATATTAAGAACACTTGTTGATAGTATCTGCCAGTGAGAGATCTACAAGCCATTTGGATTATTCTAATATTACAATTTACATTATATCCTGAATACCAAGTTTGTATTAGGCACTGTTCTAAATGTTTTCTATGCATTAACTCATATAAATCATAACCAAGATCTTTACAGATTGAGAAACTGGACACAAAGATGTGTAAAACCAGTATTTGCATTACTTAGGAAGATAAGTGTCCAACAGTTGCAGAATGATATTCAGTTTTTTTATTAAAAATTTTTTTAAATATTTTTATTTATTTTTGAGAGAGAGAGAGAGAGACAGCATGAGCAGGGGAGGTTCAGAGAGAGAGGGAGACAAAGAATCCAAAGACAAGCTCCAGGCTCTGAGCTAGCTGTCAGCACAGAGCCTGACGTGGGGCTTGAACCCACAAACCTTCAGATCATGACCTGAGCTGAAGTCAGACACTTAACCGACTGAGCGACCCAGGCACCACGATATTCAGTTTTATAAAAGGAGGCCACTGAGTTTGTCCATTTTATGGCACAATGAACACAATTTCTCCATTTTATATTTCTACTGCATAATGAGTTTAGTCTTTTTGAAGTGACAGAGAATGGCTCTACTCATTGTTTTAAGTGATCATCAAATACTGAAAGAAATTCCACCTGAACTGTGTGTGAATAGTGACGAATTATAGTTATTTCTTTTATTATTACCTCCAATGCACAAACTTTGCTGTTCTACTTTCTTTTTAATGTTACATATCATATTTCTTTTTATTGTCAACATTTTCATCTGTCTGTCCTCTTTTCTTATGCTAATTTCTACCTTGTTTTAGCTCTGATGCCTTCTGCTTTTGGGTAAGGGCTTCACACAGGTCTCTACATAAGTCTTCTAGTTCCTATAATACATTGTTTTCAAAGTTGAGTTTTATATTTAAAAGCCTTTTTAATTTTTCAGGCTGATGCTTTTTTCTTTTGTTCTGCAATATTTTTATTGGCCTTATTTCTTTAGTTTTATTTATTGATCATTGGTAAAGGTATATCTGTGCAGACAGTGTAAATGTCTCATGCATTACTACATGAATATGAGGGTAGTAAATTCTCATGTCAAATTTATTATATTTACAGAGGATAATCTGGAAGTTCTGGACTTAAAGATAATCATGACCAAAAGCAGGGAAGAAAAACAAGGCATATTTCAAGCTTTCAACTATATATCTGTATAACCAGATGACATCCAGCCAAGGCAGAGAATGTTTTTTGAAATAGGCTTGTCATGGGGTGCCTGCATGGCTCAGTCAGTTAAGAGTCCAATTCTTGGTTTTGGCTCAGGTCATGATTTCATGGTTGGTGTGATTGAGCCCTGAATGGGGCTCTGTGCTATCAGCATGGACCCTGTTTGGGATTCTTTCTCCCTCTCTCTTTGTCCCTCCCTCGAATGCTCATGCTTTCTCTGTCAAAATAAATGAACTAACTTTTTTAAAAATAGGCTTGTCACAGCCCCCACCCCCCATTTCATAAACACTCACAGACCTCTAGACTTCCTATAAAAGACAGAGGATGACCAAAAAAAAAGCCTAGTAATGTAAAACCTTTATCACTTTTGTGATTAAGAGTACAGGCAGCCTTTTGCTACATGTGGAGAATTATTTCTTTTCTTTGCTATTTGTCTAGATAGAGCTATTTTCAAAATGTGTCCTTTGGGAAGTGTGTTTACATGTTGAAGCATGCACACATACAGTCACAGTTAAGTTGCTATCTCATGAACATTCATTCTATGCTAAATAGCATATCTGCACTTCATACTAGTAGTAAATTTCAAAACACTGGACAACAAAACCTCCCTGAAATATTCTAAAGGTGCTCCTCTCCACTTTTCATGGAGTTTTATTACACTGAATGCTCGTTTTGGAAAATGACTTGCCAGAGGTTATTGTGCCTAAGGTTTTGTATATGTGATAGTAGACAGAGCCAAGCCCTATGGACAAGGTATTAGAAAGTAATGAAGATTTACCCTCAGGATGTTTGAAGACTCAGCTGCTCAGGACCTGAGAATAGATAGTAACAACTTGGTGTGTGTTGGTAAGGCTATGCTGTCATGCCATATTTATTGTATTTTGTATGTTCACTTACCATAGAACTTTACAAATTGTCCCATCAAGTATTTTCATTACTTTATTTACTTTCAGTAATGTAGAATTTAATAAACCTACTGACTTGAATGAATAAATAGAAGTTAATAAATAGGAAAGGTAAGTATAGTTTGTCTGACTTTGCTTGCTCTGTTGGGGTTTCTGTACAAACACCAGCACTGGACCAAGTCCAAGTGTTCTAGATGGTAACTTGCAATAAAATGCCAAATGCACTGTAGTAGATATTTGATGAGTGAGGTGCAGTTAACAGGGAGAGCCCTTACCTAAGCACCAAGGACCCATTTTTATGAATATACTAATATTAGGTAACAATTTGACATAAGGTAGAAGAGTTGAGAGAACTGGTACTTTTAGTTTGACAAGAGCCTATTGTGTCTATCCTGATTCACTGTCCTGTGGAATCTTTTTTTTTTTTTTTTTAATATAATTTATTGTCAAGTTAGCTAACATACAGTCTACACAGTGCTCTCTTGGCTTTGGAAGTAGATTCCCATGTTTCATCGCTTACATAAAACACCCAGTGCTGTGGAATCTTAAAGTTAATCCATTGTCTTATTAATGACATTAATGATAATCCATTGTCATATTAAAAGACAAGTTTATGGATACTGGACTTTGAATAATTTTAAATAAATTTTTAAATGTTTATTTACTTAGAGAGAGACAGAGCAACAAGAAGGGAGGGGCAGAGAGAGAGAGGGAGACATAGAATCTGAAGCAGGCTCCATGTTCTGAGCTGTCAGGACAGAGTGTGATGTTGGGCTCAAGCCCATGAGATCATGACCTGGGCTGAAGTCAGTCACTCAACCAACTGAGCCACCCAGTAGCCATGAATAATGTTTTAATACATAGTGTGACTCTGTTGGACCAATATAGGATCTTCTGCTATTCTGAACGAATCACTTTTTAATAATCTCAATAGGCCAAGTATATTAAACCTATTTTAATTTTAAACCTATATTAATCCCCAGAGTCCTCCTTTCAAGGTTCTTCCTATCTTAGCTATAACCTTCAAGATCCTAACTTGAAGAAATACAAGGCCTCCGATCAGTCTCTACCTTAACTATCTGCTTAAGTATGATATCCAAATGGTGATAAGGATAAAGAAAGGCTAATCTGGTTATGCTAAGAAATACCTCCGGGAACTAAAGGAATAATAACTGAATTCCCTATTTGTTAGAAACCTTATTTTGCTGGACCAAGGTAGGTTGGCTCAGTAAAAATTAAAAACTAAAATAAAAATGCAGGACCTATCAATTGATTGTTTCTATCCTTTTCCACTGGTCTTCAATTTAATGAAAATCACTCCCCAATTCAGAGAGTAGGTTGAATATTATCCCTTAATTTGGAATTGATTTTTTTTTAAATGAGAAAGTTGTGAGAATATTATAGATAATAAGTAACAAGAGTCTGAGCTAGAAACTTTGGAAAATGAGAAGATGGAGGGCGATAGGACATATTTTAACACATGGAAGAGCATCATCTAGGAGACTTAATAGATATTAGATATGACCATTAAGAAGAGAACAACAAAATGAAGGGGAAAATGCCACTTAGATTTCAAACCTGAGAGATTAAGCAAATTCTGGTTGCCATTAATAGGTAACATCAAGAAGAGTGTTTATTTCAGAAGTCAAGGGGGGCGTAACAAAACCAAAAAAAGAAGTATTTTGTGTAAGTCTAAAAGATCTGAGGTTTGTTTTGTTTTTTTTTTCCTGAAGCAGGGCAGAGGTAGGAGATGTTTGGCCAAACCCATTAGCTGTAGTCACTTAAAAACTCTATTTAAGGAATAACTTATGACTATATATCACAAGCTCCATTTCTTGTCATAATTTTCAAAGTATGATGATATAAACATAATGGAAAAAATCAAAAAGTAAAACTGCATAAACCCACACTTGCCCTCATTCCTCAAATTCCTTATTTCTTTACAGACATTGGAAAAAGCCTCCGGCAGTACAGCCATACCACCCAATGGGGATAACCCTACTTCCTTTCTCTATTCCACTATTGCTATCATGTTACTGGTTTCAACTGTGTTTCAAGTAACATTTTGTTATTATTTTCCTGAAGCAAAGAAACTACCTGTTAGGAGCATCATCTGCAAAGGATTCTAGAATGCATTTAAAAAAATTGCAGGGGCGCCCGTGTGGCTCAATTGGTTAAGTGTCCCACTTCAGCTCAGGTCATAATCTCACAGTCCTTCAATCTGAGCCCCAAGTTGGGCTCTGTGGTGAAAGTTCAGAGCTTGGACTTGCTTCAGATTCACTGTCTCCCTCTTAACTCTGGCCTCCTCTGCCAACACTCCGTGTGTCTCTCTCTCAAAAATAAATATTTAAAAAATTAAAAATAAAAATATTGCAAACCCAGTTTCAGAGAAAAGTGTCTACATGCTTTTCTAAGGCATACTCCTGGATTAGAAGGCATACTCCTCACTACTACACTAGTGGCATTATATTTTAATATTATGAATAATCAAAAGAAAAATAGCTATGCAAAAAGATAAAGTGGATGTTCAATGCTCAAATGTCATTATGAATAGGTTGCTATTTGAAAGAGGCATTCTAAGATTCAGCAACAGTGAGGCCATATCAAATTCTGCAGT
Organism: Hyaena hyaena; assembly: GCF_003009895.1. NCBI lineage: Eukaryota > Metazoa > Chordata > Mammalia > Carnivora > Hyaenidae > Hyaena > Hyaena hyaena. The sequence continues at coordinate 9,471 of NW_024082966.1, read as the reverse complement.
CTTGTCAAGGAGGAAGTTATTTATAGAACAAAGTTGTTATTTATTTGATGTGGTAACACAGTATGGTCACTCTTCTTTAAGTTTATTTACATTCTCTTTCAAAAATAAATAAGCAAAACACAAAGAAACTGTAAAAAAGGAATAAAGGAAAAGACTGACTAGAGATATAATTAAGATAGTGGAAATGTTAGTTGATGGAGACCTCAAGGATAATATAGTATTTAAGGGAGTTAAGGATATGGTTGAGAAGGTCACTGTGTGACCTTGTCCTGAGAACTCTGCTCTCAATTCTGAGAATAGCTTTACTTTCCACTGGTAATTGTTTCGTTTAAATCCCATGGGGCTCAGAGTAGTCTGACTGGCAAGATTTTCCTAGAATGTTTAGAAGCATTTTATGGTTATGCTTTTTGTGCCTTCTCCCCACTTTCATTTCCAAACCTGTTTCTACTTTGCACCAATCCATACTTTCTTATGTAGGCTCACTTTAAATGTATGCTATCTTGTTATATGTTAGAAATTTTTGCAAGTTGTCTTAAACCCTTCCTGGAATAAAGAGTGAGTATAACAAACAAAACAAAACAAAACCAAAAAAAAAAAAAAAAACAATTAAAAAAATTCAAAAACTTAGTATTAAGTTTTAATGAGATGTAAATGTATAATAAGAATTCATAAAATCTAATTAGATTATCAGTCACTGTGCCTTACACAAACTAGGCACTCAAAATTGTTTCATTTGATCAAACCCTGTAGGGTTTATAATTTAAATAACCATATATCCTTTCTAAACACATATGGTATGTGTATAATACCTGTAAGATAACTTATTAGATATAAAGAGGAGATAATGAGGAATTAGTCCTCTTACCCTTTTTATTTAAGGACAGTATCTAGCAGATGAGACATAAAAGCACATACTTCAAAACAAGATACAGATTACTCTTGACACCCAGTATCAGTTTGCTTGCCATTTCCAGAGTTTCTAAAAGATGCATCTCAGTTAGTAGCTGTAGTATAACTAGGTGGTGGTGGTGGGATGGCATGGTCATAAATGATTGGTCTGAGTTGGCTTTTCATCCAAAGTCTTTATAAGCCATAAGTTAAGCTAGTTCTCAATAAAGTGCTCTGGTGAAAGGACTGATGGTGTCTTACTCAGATTCCATGTCTGGATGATTCTCAATTTGAGAAGAATGATGTATAATAGTGATGTCTTCAGCCAAAGGACACAGAAAGAATCTGAGTTAGACAAATTAGCTGAGGCTTCAAAGTACAGACTAAGGGTCAGAAAGGTTCTAGAATGCAGAAGTTATCCAGACAACTGTACTATGAGAATAACTTTCTCCTACTACGTTTTGAACACCTCAGATCCTTTAGATTGTGAAGCAACGTTTAAGTGTGTCTGAGTGATTCCTACATAAAATGGATTCCTGTGTTTTTCTCAGTCAATTTCTATTTCTCAAGGTGTGCCTCTGTTATTTGCATCCAAATACGTTAACTAAAATAACAATATTCTATCCAACTGATATATACAGAGGTGAAAAGGTGACTTAGCTAAAATCTGGCAAAGAGTATACGTTAGAACTGCACCTATCTCAACTGAAAAAATAAACTGCTCTTGCAATGAGATTTGCTTGCCCCATGCAAATTCCACAAAGATGTGTATGTGTAGAAGATGAGACTTTAAGACTAGAAAGGACTTTGGAATCACTAATTCTAACCTTTCATCGCTCTTCCCCACCTATTTTAAGTCTTGTCTGAATCCAGGCACATGATCATTCTCTCTCTTTAAATACCAAGCTTTCTGGGATAATTTTACCCTACTCATGTGCGTAAAGTCCCACTCAAAGCCCCTTGTATTGTTGTTGAAAAAGCAACGCTATGTGTTAACTATGAGTTTTCCCTATACTGTGTTAAATCTTGTCTTCCTGTAATTTATGTCAATTAGACTTTGCCTACCACAAGAACAAAGACAACTTCTCCTCTGCAGGACACTTTCCTAATTTTTTAAAATAACTGTATCATCTCTAATTCCTTCTGTAAGGTAAACGGCTCCATTTCCTTCACTCACCATTCCTCAAATAATACAGGTCGCTAATTGCTGTCATCCTGTTACACTTTACCAGTTGCTTTCTGAATTATCACTGAGTCAAACAAAGATGATATAATTGCATATTTTTCTACATCTATATAAATAAGCTTTCAGCCATACTAACTTACTCTATTGAAGTAAAAATTCCTATTTTGTAACTATACAGTATATTCCATCATATATTCCATGGTGATTATTATACAAACAAGACTGAAGAATGTTCAAGTCCTACTCATTGTTTGTGAAAAGGTTATATCAAGTTTAGAGGATAATCAGCATTTTATTTTGCAGTCATTACCTCTCTAGGATTCATTTCTTTTACATCGTTGTCATCTCCAAAAGTTGTGTCACTTTACTCAAGAGAAAATTCACAGTAGAGAATAATAAAAAAGCAACACATGTAGTTCAAAAAGACAGGAAACACTAAAGCTTTCATAAAAATATGGTTGTAGGACACTTCCAGATTTCCCTTGGAGAATTAGTAAGCATATTGAGCGTTTTTCCTTGATTTTAATTTAGGCTATATTCCCATTAGAAACTATACTTAATTAGGGCATTTGTTAAAAGTCCATAATGTTAATTCAAAGGAAAAATTCCAATAGCACTCTATTAGATTTTTTGTGTTAATATTGCACACTTTCTAGAAATGTATTAAAGATATGTTTATTAAAAGTTATAACTATCACAATCCAGTTCTCTGTTTCAAACAGGAGAATTACTTTTATTCCTAATTATTCAACGAAGAGTTATAAATGTATAGTTCATTTAGAAGTTATTTAGCACGCTGTGCATTTGGCTGCTGGAATGCAAGAATTAGTGCAAACTTTCTCAAAAGTAATTGAAGACATAGTTTGATTTTTAGCTCAATAACTAAGAGGATGGTTCTTTATCTCCCTTAGTATTATGGGATAAGATGCACAAGTATGTGGAGTGTCTTCTATCACCAAAATATTGGGGCATTTCCAATATGAACATTTTGAGTACTATAGAGAGAATTTATTTATAATACTATATTCAGCTTTTCATAGGACTATTCTGATAGCAGGGTAGGTAATGACATGCCTACCTCTCTGTTCTAATTCCTTCCTTATATCTCAGCTCTAATCAACTCTAATCACACAGCTCATATATTTATATTTAGTTCTAAATTATGTACATGTACTACTCTATTAGCACACCATTATAAAAGAGCAAACAAGAAGAGGAAATGTAAACAGTAAAATAAACATGAAAAAAACATGAAACAAACAGTATTTTAAAATGCTTTTGATTTTTACATATTAATGGTACAAGCTGTTTTGTCCACAAAGGTGGTGAGAAAGTTGTGATTGAACATTATGATTGATTATGGCATTCCTGATTAGATTAGTATTATACAGACACACACACACACACACACACATACACATATATACATATACACACATACTCATCATTGGGCTTCAAAGAGTCCTTGTACTAGTAGAAGTGCCATCTCCATCTGTGTCATTTTCCTTCTGTTTACTTATGCTTATACTATTCTTTCATCTTCAAGTAGAGTTTCTTGGCAGAATCTTATTTTGGGAGCATTAGTTTAATTAAAACCCAACAGTGTAATTCAGAAATTACATTTTTGCTAGGCTGATGTAAAAGTACAATGTATTCTAAGGCATAGGATTGGAGCCCATAAATCTATTTTTAAATGAACTCTTAGGTGACTCTTGGTTTTCAAATTATACTTTGACATACTATTTCAGACTATTCCATCAGTTAAGATTTTTAGATTAGTTTATAAAGTCCCAAGTATTTCGGTATCTTAGCATCAAGGCAAGTTTGCTTCTGGCCCTGGACTGATTTCACTCTTCAATGATAATAAATGGACTTCCTTTCCATATGAGTCCAAACATTAAACTGACACTTCAGTCTAATAAACAATTTTTAAGTTTTTTTGTTTTTGTTTTTTACCTCATTCTATCCTCCCTGATGCTGACTATAGTGTAACTACATAGCTGCACAGTACCTATTACCTACTTGCTGAATTCTGCAACATCTGCTATTTGCTGAACTTCCTTAATGCCTGGATTCCCTCTATTGAGGTAGAGAAAAGACCTAACATGACTTGGTGTCTCATTTGTGTGAGACATGGTTTTAAGCAATTTACATTTTTTTTCTTTTTCATTTTTTTGAGAGAAAGCACGCATGCAAGTAAGGAAGGGGCGGGGTGGGGTAGAGAACAGAGAGAGGAGAAAGTGGGGCTCACCCAACGCAGGACTGGGGCTCACCTGATAAAGGTCTAGAACTCACAAACCATGAGATCATGACCTGAGCTGAAGTCAGATGCTTAACGGTCTGAGCCACCAAGGTGCCCTACACTTGTTATTTCAAGTAACCCTTATAATAATGCTAAGACGTAAACTACCTCAGAGGTAGGTGTTCTTATCCCTACCTTATGCAGAAATAAACATAAATTTAGAGAGTTTAAATAATTTCCTTAAGGTCACTCAGCAAGTGAGTGGCAGAGCCAGTATTGATTGAGAAGTCTAAGCTCTTTCTAGGACACTCTCCTGCCTTCTCCTTAGGCTTTCCATACATGAAAAGTCCTAATACCTGCTAAGCTATATGGTCCCTTTCAGTCCTTTCAACAATAAGGATAAACGCTGTTTTTGTTTTTCTAACATGTATTTGTTTTTGAGAGATAGAGACAGAGTATGAGAGAGGAAGATGTAAAATTCGAAGCAAGCTCCAGTCTCTGAGCTGTCAGCACAGATCCCAATGTAGAGATCAAACCCATGGACTGCGAGACCATGACCTGAGCTGAAGTTGGACACTTAAATGACTGCATCACTCAGGCATTACAGGATAAACACTTTTCTAACATAATTCTGAAATTAAAAGATGAAAATGGTGGTAACACATCTTTTATCTGCACAGGTTTTTTTTCTTATGATTTTATGTGAGACATACCACATTTACTTCTACTTTTCCCATTCAAAATTCCTTCAAATTTAGAACAGGAATATGATAAACACATATCTTTTGAAAATGAAATGAGATCAAATATTTTTACCCCATGAAGTGCACTTACCTCACAAGGTAACCAGCGCAATAAGTAAAGCAGGCAAAAACATTATACATTTTGAGGTGGCAAAGCTTAAATCTAAGTCCACCCTTGACTAAACCAAAGTCAGTCTACAGAAGCTGTTTTGCTTCTTAGACTTCAAAAGCATTACCCATAAAAATCACATTATAACATATATATGGTAGAGTTATTATGAGGATTAAATAATAGATTATCTACAGTAATTAGAATGACATATGAAGAATAAACTTATTGTCATTACTTTAAAAACAGGAAAATTGTTGATCATATTCATAAGTACTTAACTAGCTACTGTTCAAATACTGAGATTCTTATACTTATTTTGATATAGACTCTTTACTTATTCCTTACTATGAATTAGAAAAAGAAATTATAACAATCTCCTTCCCTCAAAAATACTCTCCATGATCTCATGCTATGTGTTTAAGATTTATTACAGCCAAAATATGGGCTCCTGGAGAACTTGAGATATAGATTCCTTTCTCTTTGCCCTCTAAATTACTGAGTGCAAAAGACCCATTTTCATAACCAAAGGAACATGGAGCAGTCAGCAGAAAAACTGATTGGAATCACGCTTAGAAAGAGGGTCAAGGGCATGGGAGAATATTAATAACTAGCATTACGTCTCAGGAGAGACTGCAAGACCATGGGCGGGAGAGAATCGTCAGGAACTGGTAATGAGGAACAGCCTCAGAAGCAGAAAGCAGTACATGGTACAAGGTTGCAAAAACAAAACAAAACAAAACAAACAAAAAAAACCTGTACACAGCACAAAGAAGGCACTATCTTATTGTTAATGGATACTGTCTGTGTGACATGGGGATAGGCACATGATTCGAATGGACTAAAAAATGAAGCCCTGCAATACACACACACACACACACACACACACACACACACACAATCGAGCTAAAAGAACTCCATTAACAGTTTAAACAAAATAATATGTTTGCTTCCTAGAATTCATAAAATAATATTTTTATCAAATTTTTTATTTTCATTTATAGTTGCTATGATTCCTCTGCTTTGTCACTGTTCTTTGATTTATAGAATGAAGGTAATTTGACTCAAATCCTGCTATATGCCAGGACGTATGCTTATATTTTATAATCAGTGCTTATCACAACTGTATGATATGTATATTCCTTTTTCTATTTTCTCCACTTCTACTGTCAAAGAAATAGACTGAAGAGTTTCTGTCAGCCCTAAGTTACATAAACAGCAAATTCTGATGAACCACGAAATCCATCTCAAATATTTTATACTATCTGGTAATATTTGTATATTATCAAGAAAATTCAGAGTAAACTCAAGGACGCTTCATAGTAATTTCACCAAAATAACAAGACTAACTCAGGACTCTAAAAGCAGGACATAAGGTACCAATAAAAAATTATTTTAAACAATCATTACAACAATGTCTTTCATTCTGCATACTCTTTTTGCAATGTGACCTTACTACTAACCCCCACCCATTTACCCCTCCCCTTGAATCTGAGCTGGCTCTTCAGTTTGCTCTGACCAAATGAGTATGACAGAAATGACATTCTCAGATTTGGGGTTCTGAACATGAAAAGCTCTGAAGCTCCCATTTTTACCCTCTAGAATGACAGTTGCCATGTAAAAAAGTTTCAGCTAACTAGAAATAAAGACCCTGAAGGTAAAAAGATACCACGTGGATGTTAAGTGAAGTATCAAACATAATTAATCCCACCAGGGAACTTAAGAAAAAATATACTCAGCTAATTTTCAGGATTAAAAAAAATCAACACAAAAAATTAAGTACCTTTCTAAGCACTATCAATGAACAATTCAAAAGTAAAAGAGTAATTTCATGTGTAGTAGCATCAGGAATAATAATCATAAAAAAAAACCTTAAGGGTGCTGGGATGGCCCAGTCAGTTAAGTATCTGACTCTTGATTTCAGGTGAGGTCATGACCTCACCATTTGTGATACTGAGCCCTATATAAGGCTCTGTGCAGACAGCACAGAACCTGCTTGGGATTTTCTCTCTCCCCCCCTTCCTCCTTCCCTCCCCTGCTCTCCTCTCAGTCTCTAAAAATAAATAAACATTTAAAATAATAATACTAAAAACACTTAGGAGTAAATTCAGTTAATAAGTAAAAGATTTGTACCTTCAGAACTATAAAATTAAAGAAAACATAAATAAATGGAAAGACATTCTGTGTTCCTGGATCGGAAGACTTAACATTGTGAAGATGCCAAGACTACCCAAATCTATCTACAGATTCAATGCAATTCCTATCAAATACCAACAGCACTTTTCAGCAGAAAGCCGGGGGGGTGGGGGGAATCCCAAAGTTCATGTGGAATCTCAAGGTGCCCCAAATAGTTCAAACTATCTTGAAAAGGAAGAACAAGTCTGAAGACCTAACACTTCTGATTTCAAAATATATAACAAAACTAAAGTAATCAAAACAGTGTGGCACTGACCTAAAGAAAAATGTATAGACCAATAGAATAGAATAGAGAGTCAGGAATAAATCCTCCCATGATCAAATGATTTTCAACAAGGTTGCTAAGACCACCCAATGGTGAAAGGATGGTATCTTTAACAAATGGTGGTGGGAAACATAGAGATCCACATGTGTAAGAATTAAATTGAATCCCCATTTTACAACATATTCAAATTTAAATCAAAATGGATTAAAGACATAAACATAAGGGCTAAAGCTATAAAACTCCTATAAGAAAATGTAGGGGAAGCTTCAGGACACTGGATTAGGCGATGATTTCTCAAAAGTGACACCAAGAACACAGGCAACAAAACCACATCAAACTTAAAAACTTTTAAACAGCAAAGAAAATAAAAGTAAAAGACAACCTAGAGAGTAGTAGGAAGTGCTTGCAAATTATGTATGTGATGATTAACGTCCAAAATATATCAAAAAATGCCTATAACCCCACAACAACAAAAACAGCCTGATGTAAAAGTGAACTAAGTACTTGAATAGATGTTTCTTTAAAGAGGATATATAAATGACTGACGAGCATATGAAAAGATGTGCAACTCAATAATTCAAGGTATCACTAATTACAAAAATTCAAATAAAAACACAATGGTAATTTTTTTTTTAACTTTTTGAGGAACCTCCATACTGTTGTTCACAGAGGCTGCATCAATTTACATTCTCACGAACAGTGCATTATGGTTCTTTTTATCATATTCTTGCAAACACTTGCTATTTCTTGTCTTATTTTAGCAACTCTGATTCATTATGGTTTTAATTTACATTCCCTGATGATTAGTGATGTTCAGCATCTTTTCATGTGCCTGTTGGCCATCTGTATATTCACTTCAGAAAAATGTCTATTCATGTCCTCTGCCCATTTTTAATTGGATTGCTTTCTGGTGTTCAGTTACATAAATTCTTTATGCATATTGGATTTTAACCCTTTATTTGATATATTATTGCAAATATCTTCTCTTATTCAGTAGGTTGTTTCGTTGCTAGTTTTCTTTGCTGTGTACAAGATTGTCTTTTGGTGTGGTCTCAATTGTTTTGTTTTGTTTTGGTTTGGTTTGGTTTGGTTTCCCTTGCCTGAGGAGATGTACCTGGAAAATGTTTCTACAGTCTGTATCAAAGAAATTATTGCTTATGTTTTCTTCTAGGAGTTTTGTTGTGGTTCCTAATCTTAGGTTTTTAGTCCATCTGAAGTTTATTTTTTTTGTATGAAGTTTTTACCCAAAGAAAATATAAACACTAATTCAACAATACTAATTTGAAAAGATAATACACCTCTGATGTTTACTGCAGCATTTTTTATAGTAGCACAGATACGGAAATAACCCAAATGTCCATCCATCTGTGAATGGATAAAGAAGATGTGATACACACACAAACACACACACAAACTCACACACACACACACACACACTGATTATCACTCAGCCATTAAAAAGCACAAAATATTGTCATTTACAATAAGATGGATGGACTTACATGGTATAATGCTAAGCAAAGTCAGTCAGTCAGAGGGAGACAAATACTCTGTGACTTCCCTCACATGTGGAACTGAAGAAACAAAACAGAACACAGAAAAAAGGAAAACAACCCCAGAGTCTTAAATACAGAGAACTGGAGATGAGCCGATGGCAGAAGAGTCTGGGGATAGATGGAAAAGATCAAGGGGGGAGAGGGCAAGATGGCGGAGAAGTAAGGAGCTCCGTACTCACACTCGCGCCCATACATCACACAGAAAAGATCTGAAGCCATTGGAAACCTTACAAAACCTGAGAGATTGGGAGAAAAAAGACGCAGAATCCACTGAGAGAGCCTTCTA
>NW_024082965.1:0-58577 GCF_003009895.1 Hyaena hyaena | reverse complement strand
AGAGCCTGGAGCCTGTTTCAGTCTGTGACTCTCTCTCTCTCTGACCCTCCCCTGCTCACGCTGTCTCTCTCTCTCTCTCTCCTAGAAATAAATAAAACATTAAAAAAAAAAAAAGAAATGGATTGTTTAAGAGAACTAGATTCATTTGGATTAAACATCTAACATACACTTAAAAAATAAAATGTGTTCCGCAATCACCAACAAAGAATGAATTAGGAGGCACACTAGTTCCTAATTCTAAACGTCACCCCCATTTTCCAGAGTCTAGAGTTTTCATTGCCACTAACCTTCTCGAGCTTATGTTTCTGTATTTTTCAGCGGATTTCTGCAAATGACTGTGGTGGCTGCGGCGCCGCCCGCTCCGTGGAAGCCTGCGGGGGGTTGGGGGGGCCCACAGCCGACTAACCCCTTCAGCCGCCCCTCCCGTGAGAACAGGGGCCACGCACCCCTAGGCTGCTCCCGGCCAGTGGCTGAGCAGGACAGGGGGACTAGAGCCAACCTGTGCCTGCCTCATGTGACACTCGTCTGAGGAACAGGTTTTCCCTAGAGCCCCTCCTCAGCTTGTGCAAGAGTTTCCTCAGAACTCTTCTGTGGTCTCAGGCTCCCTTTTCCTCGGTCCCTATCTTGTCACTCTTGACATTTCTCGTCCTTTGGTCTCTGTCCGAAGGCTCTGCTTGCCTGCTTCTCCTCCCACTGCTTCATCTTTCACAGGCTAGACCCCAAATCCCTTGCACATCCAGTCCTGCCCAGGTGTTAACTTCTGGAAGGAGCCAAACTGACAGCAGTGGAGAAGTATGAGGGCTTCCTAGTCCCTGCATGAAAGTGGCAGTCCAGCAATCGCCGATGAGCTCGTGGGTGGTGGCTTTGAAAAAAGTCCCCAAGGCGAGGAATGTTCTCGACAGTGTGATGACTGAGAGCGTTGGGAAAGTAGAGTGAACAATGCCTGTAAGGACCCCAGAGGTGACTGTTTACCACTAAATCAAATCGATGTCTTCTAGAGGGATACGGAGAAATTGAGGGCACTTAACAAATGGCTGGATTTAAGTGTGGCAGCTGGGGGGCCTCTGTGGTAGTTTACATAGAAGTTCTTCCCTGCGAGACAAGAGCAGATGTGGTAGAGGAGCCAGATTTCATGTTAGCATTGCAGATCTCCAGAGATGTGTGAATGTTCAGGAATGACAATACTTGTGCTCTGAGGTCAGGACAGTAGTTGGAAAAAACTGGAGCCCTGCCAGAATTGGAACCCCTGAGTGAACGCTGACCCAGATGGCCTTAATGTTCCCTTCAACGTGACCAAACTTTAGAGAGGCTTCTTCCCACTGCTAAGCGCCTGACCTCTCCTTCCCTAGAGCATTTACTCTGGAAAATGTGTAACTGTAATTTTTTTTCGTTGACCCCTTGAAATACAAATCCTTTTAAAAGCCTCCTGCTTTTCAACTCAGAAGAATCTTTTTCTAAGACCAGAGGGACATCCTTTCCAAATCTAATCATCAGGAAAGACGGTACGTCATCTTCTAGACCCTGGGACGGTAGGATCCTAAATTTCATAGACACCGATTAGTAAACGCAGATGGTCTAATAACAGAGGAAAACATTTGCAAACTCAGTGTGCTAGATCACATGCCATTCATCAACCCTTCCCGCCTCTACATCTTCTAGCACTTTCCACTGATTGACCTCAGAGTCTAAAAACCTTTCTGCCCTTTGTGTGGATGGAGTTGAATTCCTTTATTTCAATAGCCTTTTATGAAGTCTTCTTAACCCTGTTTAAATTGTCCCGTGCAAGTTTTGCTTTAACAACATCTGTGAGAACTGTAGTTTTGCAGACCCCTCTGATCCTGCTGAGTTATGCAGGGAAGGAGGTTGTCCTTCCATAATGAGACCCAGCATTTCTCATGTACAGAAAGAGGCCGCAAGGCAACAGGGCCCTCTCAAAAGTTACCCCGTCCCCATCCTGGTTTACAAGGCTGACAAGGATGATTAACTCCTAGCAGCAACTAACTAGCCACATGATGGACGGATAGGGGAGGAATGCATTCCACGCTGAAGAAACTATGAGAATGAGCTACCAGGTGCGAAGAGGAGACAAGGGAGTACTTCCGGTATTCGGTGTTGAAGGTGCTTGATCAAGAGGGCCAGAATTAAAAACGGAATGAGAACATTTCATTGACTTGGCAGCATATTCTTGGAATACTTTATTTGATACCCCGGTAAAGACGCCTCTAAATGGACCGGACTCACTGCCACGAGTGACACCTACAGGCCAGGCATAAGTGACAGCCGACAGTGGGCAGGGAACAAATGCCCGTGTTGCATGGCAGATTGTAGAGGGAGAGGGAAAGAGTCAGGAATGGGGGTCTGGGAATGAATATTCTATGAGGCTAAATTATGCTTCACGGCAGGGTCATGTGGGGACCAGCATTCAGCAAAGCCATCAGGAACACGTTGGTAGTGCTCACCGACACCAGCATTCATAAGAAGTTTAGTGGTGGCTCATCTAGGAGTGACAGGGCCATTTGTAGGAGACCTGCTCACAGGGCTTGTCTAATGATTAGTATTCGTGAGGATGATTTGACCTTGAATTAAGTGAAGTGAGGTGGCAGCACTTAAGCGCCAAGTGCAAGAGACTCACAAGAATAAAGTAGCCGCTGGTGGTGGGAGGGTGGGGGAGGGTGGGGCTTGACCTTCAGGGAGGTATGAAGATTGTTAATAGAACATGACATCACCAGGAGCAATAGGCAGGTAGCCAATGAGTGTGCGATTTAGCATCTACAATCAGAAGCAGGCTAAAATGGAGGAGCAGGAAGCTGAAAGCTGTTGCCTCCATAAAAAGTTGCAATTCTTTGTCCAATTATCAAAACTAAACCAGTCTTGAGATCAAGAATCCATTGACTGAAGAGATGACCATATGCCCAGGAGGAACAAGTCTGCAACACCACAGCGAGTATACACTGTAATGATTCTCCAAATCATTTTTGGGACTCGTAGCCATTTTCTCATGTGACCATATACTAGGGAAAGGGGAATAAATATCCAGAGATCTACTGGATACAGAATCTGAGTGCACTGATAAGTAGAGTCTCAGCACATCATTATAACCCCCCTAGTTAAAGTGGAGATCACAGAAGCCATGTAATAAATAAAACCTTGCTGAAGTCTGGCTTAGAGTGAATTCACTGTGTCCACAGATATACCTGGTGGTCATTTTCTGGTCTCCAAATAAGTGAATTGTCATTTGGCAGTTTGAGCATTCTCCATACTGTGTCCTTGTACTTATTAGAAAGGCCAACGGGAAGTCTCCAAAATTACTCTCCCCTCTCCACTCCCAGGCAAGATGGTTATTCAAAGCATCCCTGGGGATGAGAAGAAATGCTAAAACTAGTACTACCATTAGAGACCTAAAGGATGCAGGGGCATGGTCCTAACATCTGTCTGTCTGTCCATCTGTCTGTCTTTCTCTTTCTGTCTCCTTCCTTCCTTCCTTCCTTCCTTCCTTCCTTCCTTCCTTCCTTCCTTCCTTCCTTCCTTCCTTCCTTCCTTTGCCTTCCCTTCCCTTCCTTTCCTTGCCTTCCTTTCTTCCTTTCTCCCTTACCCCCTTCCTTTCATTCCTTCCCTTCCCTTCCTTTTCTCCCTTCTTCCATTCTCTTCCTTCCTGCTTTTTCCTCCCTCTTTCCCTCCCTTTCCTTCCTTTCTTCCCTTTATTTCTTTCCTCACTTTCTCCTTCCCTTCTTCCCTCCCTTCCCTTCTGTTCACTTCCTTCTCTCTCAGAAACAGAGTGAGAATGAGAGCAGGGCAGAGGGGCAGAGGGAGAGAGAGAGAATCTTAAGAAGGCTTCACACTCAGCACATAGCCAAACACAAGGCTCAGTCCCCCAACTGTGGAAGCATGACCTGAGCCAAAACCAAGAGTCAGACATTCAACCAGCTGAGCCACCCAGGTACCCCAGCCCTAACCTATATCTGATTCACCATTCTAGCTCCTGAAGAAACTGAACACGTTTTGGAAAATGTAGACTACTGTAAGCTCAGCCAAGGAGCAGCTTTGGTCACAGTTACTATACCACATGATGTATTGTTGCAAGAGCTGACCAATAAGCCTTCAGCTACATGACATACAGACATGGGTTTTGTAAATGCATACTTTTTAGAAGTTTATTTATTTTGAGAGATAGTGATTGTGAACAGGGGAAAGGCAGAGAGGTAGGGGGAGAGAATACCAAGCAGGCTCCATGCTGCCTGTTCAGAGACCAATACAGGGGTTGATCCTACCACTCTGGTATCATGACCTGAGTAGAAGTCAAGAGTTGGACACTTAACCAACTGAGACACCCAGGTGCCCAGCAAATGCATAGTTTATTTTTTTTATTATTATGATAAGCAAAGATCAAGGAAAAGTTACATTTATGTGTAATGGACAACAATATTCACTTCTAGTTTTTCCTCTTGGCTATATTAACTCTTACACCCCTTTGTTATAGTTTATTCAAAAGAAATCTGGACGATTTGAACATTTCACAGATTATCATATTGACGACATTATGCTGATTTGGGTAGAAAAACAACAAAACCAGCAGGTGGCTAGTATGTTAGAGAACTTGCTAAGACATATTTCAAGGAACTTCTATTTTAGTCAATTTTTAGGGGTCTAGTGGTCAGGGGCATTTGAGATATATCCAAAAGAAAATGATGCATCTTCCAATCCCTATCATATAAAAGGAAGCACAGCACCTGATAGAAATTTTAAAGTTCTGGCTGAAATACATTGTACACCTAGAAATGCTTTTATAACACTTAAGTACAGTAATATGGAAGGCTTCCAGCTTTGAATGAATCTCAGAGCAGAAAAGGTTTCACAATTGGTCCAGCATATGGTATAAGCAGACCTACCACTTGGGCCATATAATCTGGCAGGCTCTATTTTGTTGGAAATGTCAATGGTGAGGAAAGATGGAATGTAAGTTTATGGCAAACCTCAGTGGAAGAATCATTATGTGTGCTAGTGGGATTCTGGAAAAAGGCCACACCATCTGCAATAGAGAATACTCCCTTTAAGAATCACCTGCTGGCATGACACTTGGCCCTGGTACAGAAACTTGGCCATGGGCCATCAAGTGACCAGGTGTCTGGAACTGCCCATAATGAGCTGAGTTGTCTTAGGCCCACAATGACATAAGGTCAGAAGGCTCAACAGCAGTCCATCATAAGTTAGAAATGGTACACTTGGATCAAGTCTAAAGGACAACAGAGGGCACAGGCCACCTGCATGAGCAGATGGCCCAAACCCCAGGTCACTTGCAATAGTTTTACTAAGTGCTCCTTTGTGAGTAAATTCCCTATGAACAGCTAAAGAGGGAAGGAAAATACCAAGCTTAATTATGGATGGGCAGGCTCAGTATATGAAGGCATACTGAAGCTGGATGACAGCAGACAGCAGTATTGCTTGGTAATAGTGGAGACAATATCTTCCCAGTGGGTAAAGGTGAAAATGGAAAACGTGATCATCATTATTTATGAAAAGGAAAGTAACCTTAGGAGGGAAGAGAGATTGGTTTCCAGATATTTGCTAATAGCCTCGTAGGCTAGTTGGGAGCATAGAAGGAAAAGACCAGAAGATCATAGATAAGAAAGTCTGGGGAAGGAGCACCTGAGTGGCTCAGTCGCTTAAGTGTCTGACTTCAGCTCAGGTCATGATCTCACGGTTTGTGGGTTCGAGCCCCGCGTCAGGCTCTGTGCTGACAGCTTAGAGCCTGGAGCCTGCTTCACATTCTATGTCTCCCTCTCTCTCTGCCCTCCCCCACTCACAGTCTGTCTTTCTCTCTCAAAAATAAACATTAAAAAATTTTTTTAATACAAAAAGCAAGGTCTGGGATAGCATGTGGATGGATACATGAGAGCAGGCCCCAAGTATAATTTTTGAATCATTTGTTAATGGCTAACCAAAAGCATCGACCAAAGAAAAGGTACTGAACAATGAAATAGACAAATGGTTGGACCAGTTGACATGAGCCACTTTTGTCATTGGCCATTTCAGAGCTCACATTTTAGGTACATAAATGGAAGGGCCAGGGCCATAACACTGGTATTTCTTGATCTTAAGCCAAGATTGGCTAATGTTTATGTTTATTGGTTTGTATTTTAATTTTTCCCCATACCTTTCTATTGTGCTTAAAACCTAGAAGCCAAAATTACAGCAATTATGTAAGCAAGTCATGAAGTCCAGAAGAAAATTATCAATACCAGAATTATGTAGCAAGACAGAGTTCTACCAGAAGCACAGTAAATTTCACAGAAAGTGAGCCTTATTTTGTTGATTGCGTATTTTTAGATTCAGATATTGACTCAGACTGAATTTTTAGAATCTTGTTTTAAAACTTGGCTAATTATAGCAGCTTTTTGGGGAGGGGGCTTGTGGGAAATGACATAAAATGGGCAGCAAGTGAGTCAACAGAAAGGTTTTATTTAAGGAATGCAATGCTGTTCTCAATTTTCTTAGATCTGTAGGGAATTTTGTGGAATATGTGGTCCAGTCCTTTAATCTGAGAAAAATAAGGCCTTGAGATGGGAGAGAGTGTTGTAGCATAATTAATGGCAAAAGTATGAGTAGAATTCAGTTAGTCTGACTGTCAACTATTTACTAAGTCTTATAGCCTCTTGAACATAATCATGTTTGAAATTACGATGGTTACACACATGAAATTCCTGTCTTATTCTTTGAAATAAGACTCTTAAATTTCATTTATCTTAATGATAGCCTCAAATAGCTCTTGCATTGGCTTCTTTCAAAAGAAGAATTAAAAATGCAATTTGAGACAATGTTGGTAATATTGAAAAGTGGGAAAAGTGATAGCAGTTTGAAAATTCTCAAATGACTAATGTGTCTCATTCATTTGCTCATATATTTGCTAGTGAATATCCTCTGGAAAATGGTAATTCATCTATTTCACCCGGGCACTCTTTGATTACTAGGTGTCTTCCTGAGGTGAGGTTGTAGATTTTTCCATCTTTAATTCTAAGATCTCATTTAAAATTTTTATATGCTTTTGGTCAGTTTAGTTACAACATCTCACTTTCTGGGTTCTTATTTCTATTTTGGGTTCTAAACTTGAGGTTATTTCTGGATCACTAGCTCATCAGCATTCCAAACTGGCTTTCCTTAAACTTTCTTTTTTTTCTTTTTCAGATTCTTAGTCAATACAAGTAGTTTCATCACTTGGATGATGATACTGAGATCACAAGGTGATAAAACCTTATCTGAGAATAATTCTTTCCTTCTCTCTGTATTTCAAAAGTTCAGTGCACTTACTGTACAATATTTTTATTACGTAAAACATATTTGGTGCCATACTGATCACTTACTACTAAATTCATTGACAAAAAAATAATGACAAGAAATGTTTTGTCAAAATTTGTAAGAAAGAAGATAACACTTATCTGAGATTTCAATGGAATGGTACAATCAGGAAGGGAATCTTACGTAAGTCTCAGAAAGTTTAAGTGACTTTTCACCTCTCCCCTTCTCTAGAATACCAAAACTCACGGAAGTCTTTTACTGTTACACCAATATTATTCTGGTCTCTCAGCTCTTTTACCTCTTTTTTCTCTTTCCACACTGCATTTCCTCTCAGGCTATCCCCTCGCTTCCAAACTTCCTCCTTCTCAAGTTCTAAGAAGGATGTAGTTCTCTGTTCTCTCAGTGTTTCTCCTGATTATGATTTCACCTACTTTTTATCCTTTTTGCTTCCAGAGAAAAGGAAAGTGTGTGTGCACATGTACGTGCATGCGTGTGCATGTATGTGGGTGTGTGTTGGAGAAAGGGGCATGGTAGGAAGTAATCAGGTGACTAAGGTAGCCTTAGCATTTCACCCAGCTTAGCCACATGTTAGACGAGCTTTTTCCTGTCTCTAGGTCCCTGTTGTCCCTTCCCCAGGGCCTGCTTAAGTTTTAGTTTTTGTTTTTTAACAGTTTCATCAAGGTATAACTGATAAAAAAGCCACATATTTAGTGAATGAGTTTGGACACTTATTAAAACCTGTGACACCATCACCATAATCAAGGTAATGTGCATAGTCATCATGTCCAAAGGTTTCCTCTTGTCCCAGTTTTCAGTGGTAAGAATACTTAACATGAAATGTATCTACTTAAAAAGTTTAAGTACGCAATACAGCATGCTCAGCGATAGCCATTATACTGTATAGCAGTCTCTGGAATTTGCTCATCTTGCATAACCTTAACTTGTATCCAGTCGAACAGGAACTCCCCAGTGCTCATTGGGTCACGAAACAGGGAGGGTTTGCAATATTCCGAGTGTGATCATCCAAGAAAGTAAAAGTTCAGCTTTTTTTGATGGCTTGAGAAAATGGTGTCAAGGATGTTGTCCAGGTTTTTTGTTTTGTTTTGTTTTGTTTTGTTTTGTTTGCCATGGCTCTGACAATAGGAACCACTGAGAAGTTTGAATAGGGACACGTTATGGTCAGATCTGTATTTCAGATAAGTCACAGGTGGCTGTGTGGACATGACGCAGTGAGGCCATGAAGGGGCTGCTGGGCAAATGCAAGTAAGAGTTGAAAATTCTGAGGGAGGTATAAATGAATTAAATATTCTAGGCAGCTATAATTCAAGTTAATCTGCAAGTCCTAATGACTATCAAAAGGAAGTAAGTGAATCATATAGGACTTTGTTTTAAATGTCTACAGCAGTAAATTTGAGTAGCCCTTTTTAAGGCAAGAATTGAAGCATTCAAAATTCAAATCAATTGACAATGTAGTTGACATAATAATTTAACAGGTAGAACAGAAAATTAAAGTAAATTCTCCAACTCAACAGAATAAAGCTGGCCACACATCGGAAGCGTTTCTACACTGAAAGCAGAAATGTCATCTGAATATCTTGAGGTCAATATGAGCTTGATAAGGAATTCCACAGGGAATGAAAGAAAATTGGTCAATTTTGCTGATAATCAGTATTGTCCCTGGTTCAGCTCTCTTGTTTCAAACTTTTAGGCGCAATTCTGTATACGCTGAAGAAAACAGTAATCTCTTATTTTTTGGAAATGTGCTGTGAAGTATAGAGACTCTTAAATATGCCCAGAAGTATTTTACTTGCAAAATTTCCCATTCATAAATAAAAGATTGAATCAGACATGGTTATTTCTGAATCACAATACTTATTTCATAGCAATATCATTATTTCCCCAAATCAAATTTATGCCACTTTGTATAATCTGATTCTGATAATTTATAAGCCTGTCTTTACAGCTCTTCTTTATCATTGCAAACTATTCTTGGAAAATAGTTTCTCGGCATTTCTGAAATAAGCAAGGTATTTCATAACACTTTACTCATTTACAAGATTCCCTGACCCTTAACTCTTAATGTCTTGGTTCAACTGGTAAATTCTATTCCCCTTGTAAGACTTTACTCTTAGTTTCCCTTTCCTGTAATTTGCCTGATTTGCCCGGAAGGAATAAGTTATTTCATCTTCGCATTTAATTTTTTATGTGTTTCTTTTCCTCAGTGCATTGGTCTTTATTTTCTTTACTCCCCTCTTTGTCGATTACACGTTCTATGGTCCAGCGATTTAAAGTCACCTTGTCTCGAACCCCGAATTCCCTTGCGTATCTTTTTGTCTAGCCCGTCTGTTAAGACTGAATCTCATTAAAATTTACTATGTCTGGGGCGCCTGGGTGGCTTAGTCGGTTAAGCGTCCGACTTTCGCTTGGGCCATGATCTCGCGGTTCGTGGGTTCGAGCCCCGCGTCGGGCTCTGTGCTGCCAGCTCAGAGCCTGGAGCCTGTTTCAGTCTGTGACTCCCTCTCTCTCTGACCCTCCCCTGCTCACGCTCTCTCTCTCTCTCTCTCTCTCCTAGAAATAAATAAAACATTAAAAAAATTTACTATGTCTGTTCTCTGCTCTGACATATAAAGACCAAGTTGAGGCTGGGGAAAGTCATGTGGCAAAGCGGATTGGTGTCACCGTGTGTTGTCAACAAGCTCAAAAGGGCATCAGTATATACAGCATTCTTCTCTTTCTACTCTCCCACTTATCTCCAGGACTATTTTAAACCTCTTTTATTCTCTTCAAAGGTCTAAGCCCTATTCCCTTCCTCTTCACTGTAGGCTTATCTTAATGATAAACGTGTAGCCATTAGCATGAAACTCTTATCTCCTCATATCAAATATACAGTCTGTCTACATGTGTACTAATATCACCTTTTCGTTGTTGTTGTTTCAATAGGGCAGTAGTTTTATACCTTGGATACACATGGACAATATTTAGAGAGCTTTATAAATCCATTTATGGTGGCCCAAGAAGGAGGGACGATTATTTAAACAGTCTGGTTTGGAGTTTGGGCGTCCTGTTTTTCAAAGCTCTTCAGATGATTCTACTACGGACTCAAGGCTGGGAACCGTTAGGGAAATTTTCCTTTCTCCTCCTGAAGGGGGGTTGCTGAACAAATAGCTGCGTTCCATCTTCTCATATTGCACACTAAAATGTATTCATTGCCTCTTCTCTGTATGTAGCGAGGAGGGAGACAATCATTCCCCCTCAAGAATGCCCTTCCCATTGACTCTGCCATTTATTTAATCCTCTCTCATCTTAAAAATCAGACCAAACCAATCCACTGGTCAACCAACCAATCAAACAGCAAGAAACTTTAGATTTCTTCTTCATACCTGTGATGGCCAGTTTTATCTGTCAACTGTAGGAGCCAGGTATCCAAACACGATGGGAAGCACACTGTGATAGTATTTTGTAGAGATGATTAGCATCTCTTGTCAGCTCACTTTAAGTGAAACACTCGTTCTCAGTATTCTGGGTGGGCATGCCTGATCTCATCAGCTGAAGGGACTTAAAATCTTTTAAAAGCTTAGGTTCTCAAATGAAGAAGGAATACCACCTGTGAATGGCAGTATCCACTTTCTGCCTGAGTTTCGTCTGCTCTGATACAATCCAAATATCTAAAAAGAATTCAATACTTGTTGAGTCCATTTTTTAAAATTGGTTTCTGTCCTCATCATTCCACTGCAAGAGCCTACAGAAGTTATAATTAACCTTCTTTTGCCAAACACATTTTTTCATTCTTTTCCCAAAAGCTTAAGTCGTTAATTCTTAGTTCTTGCATTTTTGAAACTGTGTTTTTTAAATGTTCATTTACTTTTGAGAGAGAAAAAGCAGGGGAAGGGGTGAAGAGAGAGAGAATTCCAAGCAAGTTCTGCACTGTCAGAGCAGAGCCCTACGCGGAGTGTGATCTCACGAACAATGAAATCATGACCTGAGCCAAAATCAAGATTGAACGCTTAACCCACTAAGCCACCCAGGTGCCCCTGAAATTGCTTTAAATTGTGAAAAGAAAAAAAAAATACACAAGAGAGTTTGTGGTTTAAAAAATAATTATTTTGCAAGTCTACATATAATCACCACACAGATTAAGAAATAGGACATTGCTAGTGTCTTTGAAATCCCCTAAACACTATTCCCTGATGACATCTGCTTTATTCCTCCAGGACTCAACCTATTCTTTTTTCGTGAAATAAAAACTTTAATTTGCTTCATGGCTTTTAGATCCACACTGTATTTTCGGGGGGCATATTACTTTTTCTCCATGTATTTGTGAAATGTTTTCATATTGGCATGTATAGCTCTTGCTTATTCATTTTTACTGTCTTGCATTATTCTGTGGCCTTGCTGCACTGCAAAATATGCATATTTTATTGATGGATTTGGGGATTGTTTTGAGTTTGGGGCCACAGTGAATGATGCTGCTATAAATACACTTGTAAGGATACTATTCAAAAAACTTAATGATGTTTATGGCAAGGCCACACACCAATCACAAATTGCCAAAAACCATCTGAATGGAAGCCGGAAACTGTACCAGTACGTACTGCCTAAATAACCACCCAGCATACCTGAACGTGTCCCTGACCAACAGGTTCAAGAGTTTTTCTGACGTCTGTAGTTTTTCTAACGTCTGAGTGGAATTATTGAATTGTAAGGTATGGAAGTCTTCAACAGACAAGGTAATTTCTGGCTATTTTTAAAATGGCTGTGCCAATTTATCCTTATGTCATTTTAAACTTAATGAGAATTCCGTTCCAAAACATTTGGCTTCCTCAGACTAGGTTTGCTGTTTTTTTTTTTTCTTCTTTTTTTACTCACGTATGTGCGTATGATATCACTGTAGTTTAAATGGAATTACCCTGGAAACTAATGGTTCCTGACCATTTGGATTTTTTCTCCTCTAAAGTATCTGTTGAAGTATTTTTCCTACATTTCTATTATGTTGCTTTTATTTTATCTCTGATTTGTGTTACGTAGTTTTGGTCATTTGTTTTAGATATCAAATATCTTTTCTAATTTTTTGACTTTTTTTTACAATGTCTTTATGGTGTCCGAGGAACAGAAGTCTTAATTGTTAGGTAGTAGTATTTACCTAATTTTGCTTCTGGTTAGTGTACCTTGTTTAAGAAATCTTTTCCTCGTTGAAGTTTATGAAATTATTTTTCTATATTACCCTCCACATGTTTTATAAATTTGTCTTTCATAGTTAGGTCTTTAAATTATATGGATTTTACCACCGAAAATTCTGAGAGACAGGGTCCAATATCATTTATCTTTATTTTTTCAAGTGGCTACCTGATTGACTCCTGCTATTTAATTGCGAGTTCATGGGTCTCTGCACACCTCCTTCATCTCCTCTGTTGTACATAGATTATGTATTTGTGTGTATTTGTGTGCTGGTCTCACCATTTTGTTCCAGTGTTCAATTTATGTATCCTGTGTCTGCACTATATTCTTAATTTCTATATTTTTAAACAATTTAACGCTTATTTATTTTTGAGAGAGAGAGAAACAGAGTGTGAGCAGGAGAGGGGTGGAGAGAGAGGGAGACACAAAATCCGAAGCAGGCTCCAGGCTCAGGCCTGTCAGTACATAGCCCGATGTGGGGCTCAAAGCTCATGGACCCTGAGATCATGACGTGAGCCAAAGTCGATCACTTAACCATCTTAACCACCTAGGCGCCCCCTTAATTTCTGTATCTTTATAATGCCTTAATATCTTTCTTGGTCCTTGTGTTTCAACAGAAATTTTATAATCAGCTTATCAAATTCCTCGCACACTTAAAAAAATGTAATTGCACTGAATCAGTGGAATTGTGATTTGGGGAGAATTTCAGATCACTACTATATTTAGTTCTTTGATCAATAAACCTTGCATTTAGCTCTTATGTAATATCTTAATACAATTTTATTATTTGTGGTAGAGGTCTTTGAGTCCCTTCATTAATTTGAGTCCCTAGGCATTTGATACTTTTGATGCTAGTAAAAATCATTTCTTGAAATTTCCATTTTCTGATGATTTCTTATTTACATTCAGAGAAGAAATTTATTTCTGTATAGTTTTATAATTAGTAAGCTTGACAAATTCTCATGTATTTACAAATTGTTGATTGTTTTGGATTTTATACACACAAAGATTTATCATGTACAAATAATTCTAGTTCTTTTCTTCTTTCCCACTTCTTACTCCTTTACTTACATTTTTATTCTCTTGCCTTTACACAATGGCTAGAAACTCTGGTAAAGGTATTGAAGAGAATGGTGATAATAAGACATTGTTTCTGGTCTCAAAGGAAAAGCCTTCTATCCATTTACTAGCAAGGTTTTTTGTTTGCTTATTGTTTTTGTTGTTGTTTGGTTGGTTTTATTTGGTAAATAACATTCAGCGGATTTAAAAAGTACTCTTCCAAGTGTGTTATAAAGTTTTTATTAGAAATGGATTTTGAATTTTATCAAATATTGCCCAGCATCTTATGATTTTTGTAACTTAAGACATTAATGTACTAGATTTCATTAATTCATTTTCCAGCATTGAAACAATCTTGTGTAACTGGGATATTTCAACTTGACCACGATTCTTATCACTTTCGTATATTTCTAGATTTTTGGATCTTGGCATATATATTAATTTCTCCTATCTGATAATGGTAACTTGGCCTTGTTTCTCCTCTGATTGCCACAGGTCTATTAATTTTATTGAACTTGTTTTCAAAGAATCAAATTGTTGGAAGGTCATTTTTTATTGAGTATTCCATGGAAATATTTCTTAATTTTTACAAATAATAAAATTAAATTATTATATAAAATAAAAATAAAATTGAAAAAATAAAATTTTAATTTATTTGGAATTGTCATTAAAACAGACGGAAAGGATTTCAACATTTTATCATCATGATTTTATTACTTTTTAAAAGTTTATTTCTTTATTTTGAGAGAGAGAGAGAGCGAGAGAGCATGAGCAGCAGTGGGGCAGACAGAGAGAGAATCCCAAGCAGGCTCTGCACAGTCCAGAATGTAGACACAAGGACTTTTCAGCTCTTAAATGGCTGAATAATTAACTGTCAAAAATTCAAACTCATTACTCATCATCTAATTGCAAACTTTTAGATATCTTATTATTTTCAAAAACTGTTCTAAGATATGTTTTTACCTAAGAATGCTCTTAAAAATTTTTTTTCTTAATGTTTATTCATGTTTTGAGGGACAGAACAGCATGAGTAGGGGAGGGATGGAGAAGAGCAAGACAGAGAATCTGAAGCAGGCTCTAGGCTCTAAGCTATTACCACAGAGCCTGATGTGGGGCTCAAACTCACAAACCGTGAGATCATGACCTGAGCTGAAGTCAGATGCTTAATTGACTGAGCCACCCAGGCGCCCCTTACCTAAGAATACTCTTAGGAGTTCACCATAAGTATATTGTATACTACACTGGATACTACACTTGATCTTAGCCAAAAGGCTATGAAGTAATAGCATATCAAATAAAACCTGATCAAGCAGTGTCAATGTGTTCCTAAATTTATTTTATAGGCATAAATAGAAAAGTAAAAATTCAAGTTAAATAAATCTCCTATACTGTTTTAAGATTAAGAAATGACATATCACTTTCTTACCATATAAAAAAGCTATCAAAGACTATAAGAAACACATAAGCTTACTCAAAGATGTCCCCAACTCATTCAAAAAGGGAAATTTGAGCATTAATAAGAATAGCAGTTTCAATGAATTAAAACATATAAAATTCTGAATCATTAAAGTCTACTCCTGAAACCACTATTACACTATATGTTAACTAACTAGAATTTAAATAAAATATTGAAACAAATAAAAAGTAAAAAAAAAACATATCAAATTTGTTTCAATTCTTGAGTCAGCAATGATAATAAAAATATAAAATAAACTTAGTGGTCATCTTTGGAAGATGATAGGGAACCATTTCTTATTTTGAAAAACAATAAGCAGATGGAGGAATACTGTCCAATCTTCTCTGCCTTTATCCTAACTTTCTTACACAAACTATTCTACTGGGGAATCAAATGTTGGTTGAGGTGAAGGTAATCTTTTTTAAAAGTATTCTGAGAAGAAATGATGATTGAAGTAGAACATCACCATTTTGTAACATTTAATTAATGGTTCTATTCTAGGCATCAAACACCAGTGGCTAGAAATAGTACAAAATGAAAGGCAGCCAGATATTATATACCTCTGAACAGAAGAATATAATGCCAACTTTTGATCTTGAACATGAATCAGGTCAAATCTGTAGAGCAAAAGACCCAAGTTACAGGGGATAAAGAGACAGAGAAACTTGTTAACTACCCTGTGAGTATGCAATCAGCAAAAGCCAGATTTGGTAGAAAGATCAGATTTCTTCAAAAAGTATGATGCACTACAAAAGAAGGGGTGGGGAGGAGAATATGTGGATTAAGAGAGGCTTAAAACACATCTTAAAAATAATACCACTCTAAGTTTTGTTTACTAGTTGATGTCCATGATAAACCAGTAAATAATTATCATAAAACTCAGGATGGTGGTTATATTTAGGATTTGGGAGGATTTTGTGATAGGGGAGGATTAAATGGATGACCGGCAAAGTTTTATTTCTTGACCTGGGCGGTAGCTGCAAGAGTATCTGATATACAGTAATTTATTAAGCTATACATTTATTTAATTCTGTTTTTTGTATCTGTGCTAGGTTTAAAATTTATTTTTTAAACTTCACTGTGAGTGAAGCATTTATAATATAATTTTCAGAGAAAATGTTATGAAAATTTCTATTTCTGTAATACAGCATGAATTTATCAAGTTGATAAACACAGGAAGTCAAAGATGACATTTTCAATATTTATTAGTAAGGCTGAGGCAACAGCCTTTATACAGCACAATTTGCATAAGTTATCAAGATACATCTTGTATACAATCACAAAACCAAGACATATTTTTACATAGAGTAAAACTCAAGACAGATTTACAAGCATTTTTAATACAATTCTCTGTATTTCGATTCAATTTATACAACCTTTAGCCCAAGAATTTGTATTTGTTCATTAGATTTTCCAGAGAGATCTGGGTAGAACAGAAAAGAACACATGAGCAAATCACCAACGTGGCATGCAACATGTAGTTAGAAACAAGACATATCTCCAAGTATTTTATTTTTTATTTTGAAATCGATTTTATTAGATTTTTATTTTTTCAGACAAGAATTTTTTCCATTAATATCAGATGTGTTTTTGTTAGGATATTAGCACACACATTAATCAGTAGTGGGAGCACCTGAGCACATCACCAACAAATATACAGACACAATCAAACAATAATCATATTCACATGCTGAATGCCAAATGAAACTAATATTTCAACTTTGTCTATTTTACCAAATGTATAGTTATGTACAGGGTCACGATTTAAGAAAATGCTCTCAATCTACATACCAGGTAAGGAATCATTTGATTCAATGACTTTGACTTAATGGGTTTCTTTAATAATAACAACAACACGGAACATACAGAAAACATCAGTGTGTCATATTCAATGAGAATATCTGTTTCACTCATTCATCTTTTGTATTACATCGAAGGCAAGTAATTATTAAAGAGACAGCTCATAATTATTCATCGAGCTTTCCGTCACTTCCATCTCAAGCTCAACAAGAGGGAAACTCACTCTGTCACATGTAGAGTTATAAACATATATATATAGCTGTAGTTGGCTGCTTCTGGAATATTAGACATTATAGCAATGAAAATAAGTTTTTAAAAATATTGTTAGTTATGATTTAAATAATAAAGTAAAAAAATACTATAAACATCTTTATGATATCTTAATGAAATGAAACATCGATCAAATAATTTCTAATAAATTGGGCATAGTCTATAATTTTAGTTTACTTCACAGGACCACCGACTAGTGTCACTACCACTATCACTGCTAGCGTCACAACATTCCTATAGAAAGAATCAATATCAGCTGGTTACCAGCTATAATATTCCCACGATATGACTATTTCAATGTGTGTGATCCACAAAACTAATTCCACTGATATGTTGAAAATATGCATTTATTAGTGTGGTTAATTACAACATGGGCACATTAAGGAGCAGAGACAATCCCCGCTCCTTAGTCTTGGAAACCGTTCTTTTCAACAGAAATGGTAAATAAATTGTTCAGAGTCACCAAAAGTCTTCTTAATCTTAAGTAAAAACAAGGAACACACCAACTTCTTGCTTATACTGTGATCTATGTCTGTAACGACCATCCTAGAAGTCTCTATCTTTTGTAAAAATTCACTCTGTGCTTTTGCTTCTACAGCTAAAAGTTTCTTTAGGACCCAATTTCACACCAAGAAGCACCTCCAGTCTCTGATGACTCACTGAAATTGTGGGAAAAATTAAGATGCTTTTCAAAACATAGGTGTTGTAATTGGACTGCTCACATATTATTTAGAGATTACAAACTTTGTCATCGGTAGGATAAAAAAATCTGATTCCAAAAAATAAAATAAAATAAAAAGTGGAAAATTATGTGCTGTGATATATACAAAAAAGTAAAAAACACCAGGAGCCCTATTTGCAATTAAAAAAGAAATCGTTTTGTTGTAAGAAGGGTAATCAACATCATTCAGAAGAAACGCATTTATCGAGGATCAGTGTTGCATAGAATAATTCCAGTACAACTTAGGATTTTGGTCAGTGGCAAACTTGGCACACTTTGGCAGGATCTTATGCTCTCTGAAGGGGGATGCTGGTGCACAAAAGAAGCCGTGTCATTAGCTCTCTTGATTGACCTGGCCCCGTCACTAGTTCCTCGGAACAAAGGGGCACCTGTAATGGAAAGACTCCCACTCTTTCAGGTCAAATAGCTACCAAGGGATGATCATTGCTTTTGGTGGCACCTCATTTGTATTATTCTAAAAGAAATTGCAGCTGGAATGAAGTAAACCTTACTGGTCATACAACCTCCCCCGTGTACCTCCGGGTGTGAGTGACGGCATATGAGGACCTACGGAGGGCCAGAGTGTCCTTCTCAGGGCAAAGAGCAGAACCTTTTCATGTCAGAAAGAGATCTTCCTGAATCCTTCTCTTCCCCAAATATGAATGATGGTTATAAGCTCCCTAAAGTGCTAACTTCTGTTGGAAATATCCATAGCAACCATCAGCAGATCTAGTTGTCTCTAAAAATAAAATCCTAGCAAGATCGAACCTTCAGCAAACCCTTCCCTGCATGCTCGTTTTAGAGGCGTATCAATTGGTAAATGACACTGTGATATCAGGCAGGGGAGGGAAAAGAAAATACGGGGAAGAAAAGTGACTGTTATCTTGCTCAGATTGGGGAAGAGTGAATTTCTACTTCTTTATGGATATAATAAAGATAGCCTGGGTTTATTAGAAATTGCTTTCTTTTTAATGATTTACATTAAATCAATTCCTCTCAAATTTCAAGTATGGTTTCTTCTTTAAAAATGAGAAAATTCAGCATTCAACCAATATATTTGGGGACGATTTCTCTAAACCCACGGAAGCCCCCCCCCCCCCTTTGAATAAAGCAGCAGCTTTTAAAACTCAGAACAGTCTGAGAAGGAATTTATTTTGGGGTAAGATAAGATTAGTATGATTCATCTCATTTATAACTCAATTTGCAAATCATTTTGATTTAATTCTTCACCTTTTTGCAGGTTCAAAACTAGGTTATATTTTAAAGAAAAAAAAATTAGTTTTGGAACTCGTAGACTACTTTTATCCTAGTCAATGCTGACCATTGGTATGGAAAACGGTTTTGCATATAAAATTTGTAAAATAAAAAGCTGCATAACAATTATTTCTCAGTTATACCTATAAAACTATATCTGGAAATGTGCTTTATTTTTCCTCACAGTTCACTTGGCTTGACCAGCCCCACATCCCATTAGGAAGGCTATGAATATGTAATTGTTTATACCTTACAAATAAGAAAACTGGGGAAAAGTGACTTGAAGTGACACGTGCCATGTGACACACTTAGTCAGTGGCAGGACCGAGACAGAAGCTGGGCTTTTAATCTCAGCTCAGTGTATTTCCTACAACTCGATGTTAGTTTGTTTATACTGTTGGTTGATGCAGGAGAGGATGCTACATTTTCATGACTTAGACATTGATCCTTTTATTCTGTATTATTAAAACAGCTCAAGTTATATTTTAATCTCAACATACTGTTGACTTTTCGCATATTTTCCCAACATTGATGAGCTTGATCACTGCAATATTGTCACTACAGAAGGAAAGCGGAACAGTAGAGAGAACTTAAGTTTGGTGTCATTGCATAATCAGTTAATGCGCTAAGTGAAAAGAAAGCATGATGGAGGAACAGGAAATGACACCAATTAAAGAATCCATGTCACAGATCAATATGATGTGTTTTCCAGAGGAAGAATTTTTTCTCCTTCAATACATCACTCAAGAGAAAGGAAATATGTGGAATAACACATTTATTTGCAATTCCACAAAGAACAACTTAACATGCTTCCTAGAACATACCATTTTAATCTATGTTCTTTGGTATGTTGGCAATGTATTGGCTTAATGGTAAGTTATGGAGGATTTTGATGTTTTCAACCAAGGTTCCAATATTTTTGTGGGGCAACATTCTTTGCTAGCCAATCGTGGCTTTATTTCTAGACAAACATAGTTCCATTTCTACTTATTATTATCTTCACTCTACAGTATTTAAAATTATACAAATGTGCTTTTATAACATGAATTTCAAGGTTGGTGTTGCTCACGCTTGTAACATTTAAACATAGAGAAGATCGAAATGCCATTATTTCCCCATTTCCAGTACCTTTTCCTTATGAACACAACTGTCTCCCTCCTAGTCTTGAACATATCCCACAGCTGAATCCCATGTCAGAATCTAAAAATAGTAAGTTGTTGGAGAAAATAAGATAAAGAGGAAAGATTTTTAGACTTCCGAAAATTGTGACTTGTTATGTCAGTTCTTTCCTTTCAACCAAGATTCTTTTGCATAAAGAATAAACTTTGTCTGCATCAGAAACCATATTAATATCTGAGCTTTTGTGTTTAGCTATAGTGCAACTCTGCTCAAAGTCAGCATCAATCTGCATGAAATAACCAAAATAGCTCTCATTGTCTTGACAGCCATAAGCAATCTGTATTTTGGTCTCTAACACAGGAACTGCTTCATCTGAGGTTTTTTTCTGTGTTCCACAACAAAACATTTACAAGACTTTGAGTAAGTTTTTGTGTGTTGTTCCTCTTTTCACGTTTACCCCCCAAAACGTGATAGAATAGTATCCAACTGTCGTCTTGATTTGAGATTATTTAGAGCAGTTTCCATACCCTGAGCAGACACATTTCTTCAATGGGTTTGAGTAGGACTGACCAAAAGTTTGTGCCAGTTGACTATTCTTTTTCTCAGATCCACTTTGTCAAGCCAGATACAGGCTTCGCCAATCAAGGTCTTTTTCATAAACTTCCCTCCATTAGAGAAAAGTAAAATCTAGAAAAAATAGCCAAAGTTACATATACTTGCATGTATTTTCAACTTTTTTAAAAGGACATACGACCATCAAAGAAATAATGCAGACGAGAAAGGGTAAGAGGAAGTAGCAGCCATACTTGTAAGATAACTAATCCTCAAGATGTCCTCAAAAGAAGTACATAGTATTAATTAATTCACATCAGCATTTCCCAAAGGAAAACCCACATCCCAGCGGATATGAGAATTTTAGGTAAGACATGTATTAGCAGCTAATTCTGACTAGGTTTATGCTTAAATGAGTAGAAAGTTTCTCAAAAGAACTTTGCTAGGTACATTTTCTAGTAGTTTATGAAACATGAACTCAAATGCAAAATTATTGAGGTGCTGAGTAAATGAATAAGGGCTCACAAAGCAGAGAAAATACAACATTAATTTTATTTAGCTTTTAATTTACTGGTGGTTTTACTATAGTGTGCACTTCCAAAGTGATTTCTTCTCATATGTGGAACTTTTATTAGTTGAAATGCCATAGAATCTCCCATTTAAGACATTTGTTTTTCTTTCAGAGATGAGTTGGAGAAAGGTGGAGAGCAGCAGTGTTAACCATGAAACCTTGACAATTCTCTCTTGCTTTCTTTTCAGAATCTCCTTTAGAGAATTCTTATTCCTTATTCTTGGCTAAAACTTGAATGTTTCTGACTTCAAAACCTACATTTCTAGTTAAGACTATTTCTTCTGGGCCCTGGTTTTAGGAATTCATATGACATTGTATATATTCACTTGGATCTTGCTTTCTTATTACATTTATCACATTTCAGACAAACGTGTAACCTTTCACCCACATAGTCCCCTCCTCTAACTACTTAATCTCTGTGGATGACACATTTGTTTACACAGACTTCAGAGCATCTTTTACTTTTTATTTTTTAAAATTTCTTTCCACTGTAATATCTTTTAATATTCTCAATTCAGTTTTAGCTTTGTGATAGTTCTTATATTTGTCTCTAGTTTGCCCTTAAGTGCCAGTCCCACGGTCTTACTCATACCATGTTTTCTCATCTCTTTCTTCCCACCTCGATTTCCTTCTTTCATTCCTTATTCCTACATCTAATGAAGATTAACTATGTACAAACACTGTATTATGCTGTGGAACAAACAGGAATGAAAGCCAGGCCTTGCCCTAGAGAAGCAGATAGTGGAGAAGCAGTGACCAGTAGGTATATAAATGATTATACAGCACAGATTAGGATTGATAACCTAGTAAGATACGCAAAATACTGTGCGAATGAGGCATGATAAATTGCACCTAGGGTCATCAATAAAGGGCTGAGTTCATCCTGAATGACTACAGAATAGTGAGATAGATGGAGAGAAATGAAGAAGATAATATTGAAGAGAAGAAAAATAGGAGCAAAACAATGGGTGCTTAACCTGATTTGAAAAGACTGTGGTGCAGCTGGAGTATAGAGTGTGTTGGAAAATATACAAAGAGATGAGATTAACTCAATACAGTTAGAGTTTACATGAGAGGACTATGAATGAGTTAGGATATAGGTGAATCACTGAAGGGCTTTGATGTAACCTGCTAGCCAGTATTTCTGTCTTTCTATCTACCTATTACCTATGTATGTATGTATGTATGTATGTATCTATCTATCTATCTATCTATCTACCATCTCTCCATCTATCTATATGCCTAGATAGTATACTTGAATTTTTAATTCAAGTATATTCAACATACACTGTTAAAGTAGTTTCAGGTGTACAACTCAGCAATGCTATACATTGCTCAGAGTTCATCACGGTAAGTATACCCTCAAATGCCTTCACCTATTTCACCCATACCCCCGGCCCTCTTACCCAGTGTTTTTAAAATATACTTCTGTCAGCAATGTGATAAAGTGAATTAAGAGGGTAACACATTGATGGCCAGCTACACTGCTAAAATGACCTGAGTAATAAAGATGAAAACTCAAAGAGGATTGGTAGCTGTGAGCATGAAACTAAATCTATATAAAATAAACCGAGTAAACAGAACAGAGAAGACTTGGTAGCTAACTGATGGGTGAGTGGGCTGTGGAATTCTAAAAGGCTACTGGAAAGAAGCTTCTGAGAATCAATTAACTTGTAAAATGTCACCCATTATATGATCAGCATACACATATTAAATAATTGAATGGAAAGTAAATACTGTACAAACAAAAATAGTAACTGCACAGCACATAGTTACCTGAAGAGAATGCCCAGCAGGACTGAGGCTGAATCGAAAAGTTTCATTGAATGAAGGCTCTCTATCATGTCTGCAAACTCTCGTTTTTTTCTTGATCACTTTTTTCTGGGTAGAGATGTTCATCACATATATTTTTACATATAAATCTGAAATAAGAATTCAGTTTGTAGAATGCCCATTACTCATACAATGTTCTGTTGAAAGAATTATAATTGTGCACTGGGAGTTATCCCATATTTTAAACAAAGCCAGCAGACTGTGCTCAATTAGTTTCAGACAACATAAACTGACTAAAAGACACACCAATTTTCTTGGCAATTTAAATGTGTTTTCCTATTGTATGGTAAACACATTACTCTTAGTTGATGTGTTAGCAAATTTATCTAAAAACTAGTAAAATATCAACTTGTTCTGTATAAGAGAGGTTAATCCTTATTTCACATTTTTCAGATATATATAGCGTACAGCAAAAATTTTACTTTGCCTTTTCCAGATTATTTAGAATGTATTCCTATGGAACTCTTAGATATTTTATACTTCTCATTATCATAAAATTAGATACCTGGTAAGTGATCAGGAGACTTAAATTTGTAGGTGATATTTCTGCATTGGAGAATCTCAACTATGAGTTGTTCACCATCTGTCTTCATTTCCTTCTTCAGTGCAATCTTGATTTCTCCCATTACCTGAGTTTTGACTGGAAAGAGTTAATAAAAATGGTAAGGAATATGAAATGCCATCTATTCAATGTTTAGTTCAATAATTCATTCATACATTCATTTATTGAGTGTTTATCAAGCGCTGAACACTTTATTGTTTCCTGTGGATACACAGATGAATAAAATACAGTCCAAGCCCTTAAGGAGTGAAAAATCTCATGGGGAGACTGATAAATTACACAGTTACAAGGAAGTATGCTAAATATAATGACAAGCAAGTAAAAAGGGAGGTATGGAGGAAACACAAGTAAGTAAATGTTACTCAGCTATAGATTATTAGGCCAAAAGAGGAAATAGATGAGACTATAAGACACACACATAAAATTCATAGAATTCAGGGTCACATGGGTGGCTCAGTCGGTTACGGGTCTGACTCCTGGTTTTGGCTCAGGTCATGGTCACACGGTTTCATGGGGTCCATGGGTTCAAGACCTGCATCGGGCTCTGTGCTGACAGCTAGGAGTCTGCTTGGGCTTATCTCTCTCCCTTTGTCTCTCTGCCCTTGCACCATTCATGCTATCTTTGTCTCTCAAAATAAATAACAACTTTTTTTAAATAATAGAATTCTAATATAATTTATAGGAAATAAATCATATGAAATACAAGAAGTTGTTTGCTAACAATTGATGATTAGCAATGGGTGACTCAGTCGGTTAAGCGTCCGGCTTCGGCTCAGGTCATGATCTCATGGTCTGTGGGTTTGAGCCCCGCATCAGGCTCTGTGCTTACAGCTCGGAGCTCGGAGCCTGGAGCCTGCTTTGGATTCTGCATCTTCCTCTCTCTCTGCCTCTCCCCTGCTCATGTCCTGTCTGTGTCTCTCTCAAAAATAAATAAATATTTAAAAAGTTTAAAAAAAAGAGAATAAGTAGCATGGGTCTATCAGTTATTGTTTCTAGTCGAATACTAGAAATGTAAATGTAGCCTTTACATTTCTTATTAAAAAGGCTAGTTTAGCTTGCAACTCAGAAAACAATGCACAAACAGGCTTCCTCAAGTCAATGATCAGAATTTGGCATGAAGTACAAATGCTTTAGATGCATTTCCCATTTCATCACACAGAATTAGAAAGACATGTAATCTCTAATCTCTAATACATAACATCTTAGTATTTCATATTATATTATAAATAATATTTTAGTATATTTTAAAAATAATTTTGACCTCATGGATGCACTTAAATAAAATATAGAATACAGAATATAGTTGACTAAACTTTGAGAGGAAATTAAAGTAACAAAAGCATTTTTTGCAAAATTGTAAAATACTGGATTGTAGTTATTTAATTCTTTTGATTGAATTCTGTCATATGTTGGGGTTATGTTGTTTTGATGTATTTATTTCATGGATCAATTGTTTGATCAAATTAGTTCATGTTTTTGTCCAGATGTACCCAGACATGTAAAAAAATATCTATCAATACCAATAACTAAGGTGTAAAACAATAGAAAACCATCCTCTATACTGAAACATAAATCTTCTAGATATGGTTACATCATAATTTAAGAACCAATGATTATAGATATTTCACAGCAATTAGATGTTAACTTTACTCTCAAGAAACTCAAGAAAGGGGCGCCTGGGTGGCTTAGTCGGTTAAGCATCCGACTTTCGCTTGGGTCATGATCTCGCGGTTCGTGGGTTCGAGCCCCGCGTCGGGCTCTGTGCTGACTGCCAGCTCAGAGCCTGGAGCCTGTTTCAGAGTCTGTGACTCTCTCTCTCTGACCCTCCCTGCTCATGCTGTCTCTCTCTCTCTCTCCTAGAAATAAATAAAATATTTAAAAAGAAAAGAAAAGAAAAGTAAACCTAGAGGTATAACAACTCCAGATTACAAATTAAATTACAAAGTGGTAGTAATTAAAACAGTATGGTACTGGCATAAATTAGACACATAGATCAATGGAATAGAACATAAAACCTAGAAATAAACNAGGGGCGCCTGGGTGATTCAACCATTTGAGCATCTGACTTTGGCTCAGGTCATGATCTCATGTCTTGTGAGTTCAAGCCCCACGTTGGGCTCTGTGCTAATAACTCAGAGCCTGGAGACCACTTCCAATTCTGTATCTCCCTCTCTCTCTGCTCCTCCCCTGCTCATGCTCTGTCTCTCTCTCCCAGGAATAAATAAACATTAAAAAAAAGAAACTCAAGAAAATAAAATATAAGCCAAGGATTTTATATACAGCAGGACCGTCTTTTGAGTATCAAGCCTACATTTTTAAGCATAAAATAACTTGAGAATTCTATACAAAGACTGATTCTCTGAGAAATACAGGGGGATGCACTTCATGAAACCACAGAGAATCTTTGGTTCTTCAGCACAATCACTGACGGTGAGTATTTAAAGTACTTAATTATGGGGCTAAAACTAAAGCAAGAGTGAGGACATAGGTAGGTGCAAGAACAGCATTTGTTACATATTCCAGCAGTAGTGAGAATACAACTAAACATAGATGGATGGGCAAGGAGAGACAGTGGAAAGTGAAATGAGATTATTGATTTTTGTACAGATAGTAGGTAGGTAACAGAGGATGCAATTAAATATTGACAAACCACATAGTAAGTGGTGAAGTAAGAAGAACAGGAATTCTAAATGGTGTATATAAAAAGGAAATCATTAAAACAAAGATATGAATCCTTCTTAATTACAGAAGAAATTTTTACATATCAAAGACACCAAATGGAAGAAGAAATACAACAAATACAGACAAGAATTATAAAACAAAATGCAGAGTTTCAAATATATCTATTGTATTAGTAAATATAAATAGGTTTAGCTAGCCTATTTTTTAAATTCATTTTATTTTTTATTTATTTAGTTTTTATTTTAGAGAGAGAGAGAGAGAGGGTGGGGGGAGAGAAAGAGAGAGAGACAGAGAGAGAGAGAGAGAGGGAGCGAGCATGAGTGAGGGATTGGGGCAGAGGGAAAGAAAAACAGAATCCCAAGCTAGGCATGGAGCCCAGTGCTGGGCTCAATCCCAGGACCCTGGGATCAGACCTGATCCAAAATCAAGAGTTAGACATTCAATTGAGTGAGCCACCCAGGTGCCCCTAGCTACCCTGTTTTTAAAAAGACTTTCAGGGGCACCTGGGTGGCTGAGTCAGTTAAGGGTTGACTGGGTGGTTCAGTTGGTTAAGTGTCTGACTTCGGCTCAGGTCATGATCTCAAGCTCCATGGGGCTGAGCCCCGTGTCAGGCTCTGTGCTGACAACTCAGAGCCTGGAGTCTGCTTCACATTCTGGTTCTGGCTCTCTCTTCCCCTCCCTCAATTGTACTCTGTCTCTAAAATAAATAAACATTTTTTAAAAAAAAAAAAAGGACTTTCAGATTGGGTCATAAAGCAAAGCTTAATTCCATTCTAAAATTGAGTTTTGCTTCCAATAGCCAAAAAGACATAAATTATAAGCATGTCAGGTATATGGAAACAATAAGGGAGTAGGGGTTGAACTCTTATTATCTAAGACAATAAAATTTAGGACAAAATGCAGTAGATAAGACAAAAAGGGCATTTTTTTAAATAAATAAATATAGCTTTAAATAAATAAAGCTAAAGATACATAAGTTATAATGAAGATATAACAATTATGAATATGTATGAATGTACAACTTAAATAAGACTGAAACTACAACATAAGATGTAGAGATAGAAGGCAGATTAAGGAGAATAGTAAAAGTCTTTTACATAGGTAAAAGTAGTACAAGAGAGGCCAAGTAGACCAAAATAAGTAAAGACATAAAATATTGAGACAATACAATCAATAAAGCAGATCTCCTGTATATTTGCTAAATACCACATCCTGGCAAGAGAAGTATATATGGAGCATTCACAAAACTAATCATAAACTGAGTAACAAAGAAGATATCAGTAAGTTTTATAAAGTGAGACTATTACATATATTGATCACACAAAAAAGCCTTCAGTTAAATAATTCTTGGGGGAATGGCAAAATATAATGAGAAAATACAAAAGTTCTGAAAAATAAAGATAATGAAAATATTATGTATCAGAATCTAAGAAAGTTACAGTAATGATGCAAGAAACCAATAGTCTCAAACACCTATATCATTTAAAGCATTGATAAAAACACATATGCATTAATATTCTTTCAAAAATTTTAATACAAGTGATTTAAACTTCCAACTCTAAAAGTTATAAAAAGAACAACAAAGTAAAACAAAAGAAAGTACAAGGAAGGAAAGAATAGAGATACACACTAAAATTAATGAGGCAAAGAATAGAAAAATAGATAAAATTAATGAATCAAAATTCTGATACTCTGAATAGTTTCAACAAAACAGAAAAAACAATAGTGAATTTAGTCAGTGACACATGCCCTTTTAGCATTCATATTCAGAAATCACCTCTGGCCTCTTTACCATGACACTACCTTCCTCTCAGTGGTTTGCTATAAACATTTATTGTCATGAATGTATCCTAATACTAGTAGGTCATATTCCATTTACTCATTCTTAACAGATAGAAACTGACAACATCATCTAATACATTTCTTTGAACTTGCAAGTGAGCGTTCAGTTCTGGTTACCTAACCATTTTAAACAAGCGTAAATAAGCCCATTCAAACCATTCTATTTTATGTTGAAAAAAACTTCACAGACAAATAATCCTCAATATAAAAATGAGAAAATGGGACAGATCTTAGAATTTCCTTCCTTTACTATCTAGAGAAATTAGGTGAAAAAAAGTAAAATTAGGAAAGTGTTAATGAGTGGTAACTGAACAAGGACTAGGCTACAGTCTCCTACTGGCAAACCCCCCAAAAGTGGTATGTAGGAATGGAAAGGGGGATTCTGGGAAAGCACAGCTTAGCAGGAGTTCTGAGTACAGCATGTATGACAGAATCTTGCTGGGAAAAGAGCGATGAGTTGACAAAACCCTAAGTATTACCACCAAATCCCCATCACAGAGAAGAGGATGGACAATGAGAGTAGGCAGCCCTAGAAAAGTCACACTAAATCTTTGAGAGTGGAAACCCTGGATCATCACTAAGCAGATCTGAGAGTCTCGGTGCGATCAGGAAAAACGGCCAAGGCTCCCCATTTCCGGGAGCTCCAAGATGAAGCAGGTGAAAGAGCCAAAGCAGAGACTATCTTCTCCTGGAGAGAAGACATATCCTGGCTTGGTAGAGTGAATGCTGGCAAAAAACAAAAACAAAACAAAACAAAACACCCAAAACGAAACAAAAAAACAACCCAAAACACATTTAATCAAATTTCAAAAGAGAGAGCAAAACCTTGCCAACCAGGCCAGCAAATTTACATGTAAAACAGCTCTATTTCTTCCCTCCGAAGCCATAAAGAAGTGTAAAGAACACCATCTCTCAAACCCACACCTGGGATGGAAAAAGAAGATTCTAACAAGGTAAGGAGGGAGTCCAGGAAAATTTGCTTCTACTATTTGTAGCCAATAAAAGCTGTGAATAGAACTGATCACACTAACAGGCAGGATGGAATAAAATAGTAGGATAAATCTTCTTCTAGGACAAAATTCACTTTTATAGGTCATATCCTTCTTTTACGGCCCTTAAAACCCCACGCGCTAACGATGTGATACTTGTTTTCCACCTTCTCCTACGGGGAAAGAAAAGGTGGAATTAAGCTTGCTAATTACAGTTCTCAAATCATCACGTTGCCTGTTTTTTTCTTGGAAGGTTAAGTTCACATGCTTCACAGTGAGCTACTTGTGAAGTTCTTGATAATTTTCTCCTGTTCGGAGATTGTTCCAGCTTGCTCTTTAATGTTTCTATTAAAGGAAGAAAGGGACATGCCTGCTGAGCTCGTGCTAATTGTGAGTCACCACTGTCAATCATGTCTGCCCTTTCCCAGGTTCAGAGAGCCTCTGTCTTCTGGAGCAGTTGCAGGATGGTTACAGAAACCTCTCGGTCCAGGTCTGCTGTCTCCACAAGAGGGCAGCTCCAGACCTAACATCGATCTTGCTCTGGAAAAGATACTTTACCTACAGTAGGCTACATAGTCACAGTTTTAGAAGGTGGGGGGGGGGGGGGGGGGGGGGGGCGAGAAAGAATAGAAAGAAGAGGAAAGAATGAAGGGATGCTGAGGGGATTGTTCAAAAATGAGGTGACAAAAAGTACAGGTTATAGCACTAAAATTCAAACGTTTCCATTTTAAAACTATTAATGAATTAGAAACATTGTGGAATAAAACTGAATAAGACAGAAATATTATTGACATAGAGGGAAGAAAGGCTTAGGATGATATAGAACGGAAAATGGAAGATAAAGAAGATAAAGAACAATGATAGGTATGTCAAACTGGGAAATATAATCCAATACAACTGATTGCTCAGAAAAAGTAAGTTTAAGAGATTAGAAAATAGTATCTATTTAAAATATAAAGGTATTTATCTGAAGTAACAGAAGGGTAAATCTGTGGATCAAAAGAGCACTCTGTATTCCTGGAAATATTGATTAGCTGATACACTGATATATCCCATTTAAGCTACTTCAAGGATACAGAAAACATTTTTAAAGGAGCCAGAGGAAAAAATAAGTCCCCTGAAAGAGCACATTTGTATATAAAAAAATAACAATAGCCTTGTGAAAATATTTAAAAGGCTGTGGCGGAAGACATAGAGGATATAGTAATGAAAGGAAGGAAGGAAGGAAGGAAGGAAGGAAGGAAGGAAGGAAGGAAGGAAGGAAGGAAAGAAGGACAGTAGGTAGGAAGGGTGCGTCGGTGACTCAGTCAGTTGAGCATCTGACTTTGGCTCACATCATGATGTCATCATGGTTCGTGAGTTCAAGCCCCGCATTGGGGTCTTTACTGACAGATTCAGGAGCCTGCCTCAGATTCTGTGTGTGTCTCTCTCTGCTCCTCCCCTTCTCATGCTCTCTCTCTCTTAAAAATAAACATTAAAAAAAATTTTAAAGGAAGAATGGAAGGAAGGAAGGAAGGAAGGAAGGGTGGGAGAGACGAAGAAGGAAGAGGGAGGAAGGAGGGAAGAAAAAAGCTTAAAGATGAAATTGAGGCAGAAAAAAAGTGGAAGTGGAGGAGTACTGATTTCCTTTAAGCAGAGTTAATAAAATTTAAAATTGAAATATAGTACTAAAAATCATAATTTCTGGGGCACCTGGTGGGCTCAGTTGGTTAAACATCTGACTCTTGCTTTTGGTTCAGGTCATGGTCTCACTCGTCATGAGGTCAAGCCCCATGTGAGGCTCCTACCTGGGCTGTGGGGCTTACTTAGGATTCTCTCTCTGCCTCTCCCTGTGCCCCACTGCAACTTGCACTCACACACGTGCTTGCACACATACACACTATGAAACAAATTCATAATTGCTCAATCTCTTAATATTTTCAATTTGTTGCTTAAACTTAGTGAGATCTTTTATCTCAATGAATATAGCTAAAATATTTATTGAAATTAAACAATTCCTTTGTTTTTACCATGATATATTCTCTTCATTAAATTAAAAACAAACTATAATCGTGGCCATGAATAATTTAATTGCATTTAACTAAACTGTGTGCGTCTATCTCTTTCGCTAACGTGCTCCAACTAAGTAAAATTGTCAAATTGACTTATTTTTATCTCCCACAGCTTTCTTTTTTCACACTCTCTGATGCTTTATTCTCCATTACGATATCTTCTCACTCCTTTTTCTCAGAAAAAGTTTACATTTATCCATATTTTATCTTTGAAAAATGTGTGTGTCATATC
This sequence comes from Hyaena hyaena, assembly GCF_003009895.1. Lineage (NCBI taxonomy): Eukaryota > Metazoa > Chordata > Mammalia > Carnivora > Hyaenidae > Hyaena > Hyaena hyaena. Next base: position 27,119 of record NW_024082965.1, on the reverse strand, counting down.
CACATACACACATTTATACACATGCTATTTGTATGATGATTCATATTTTTACAGAAGTGCATGATTTATATTTTTAGAGATGTGCATTTTAAGAAAACATTACCATTAACAGAACACAGTAATTATTTTACAACTGGAAATAAGGTTGATCTAATCTCCATTTAACAGGTGAGAAACCAGTAGCTTCGGTATATGAAGTAAGTTGCCAAATGGCTAAGTGGTCCAGGTAGAACTTCAATTTGGATCTTCTGATTTTAAGTCCAGAGCTCTATCTCTCATGAGTACCTTATATTTTCTTATGAATATTATTTTTACACTTATTATGAAGAGCACCGAGTAATGTATAGAATTGTGGAATCATTGCACTGTGCACCTGAAAGCAATATAACACTATGTTAGTTATACTTCTAAATAAACAGATAAATAAATAAAATAATATTTTAAGTTTTTGGAGATGGAAATTTTGCAAATGCTGGATTTCTTTTGAAATAAAGAGCGAAGTTCAGTTGAAAAAGCCAACACCATATTTGTGACAAGAAACCCTGAGTGTTCAAGGAAAACCATGAAAAGTTAGGAACTTCAGGGATGCCTGGGTGGCTCAGCTGGTTGAGCGACTGACTTGATTTCAGCTCAGGTCATGATCCCAGGGCTGTGGGTTTGAGCCCTGCATCAGCTCTGTGCTGAGCATGTTGCAAAACAGGTTGCCCTGACACCCTGACAGGAAAGTATTTGGAAAACAGCAATCAATTCTGGGTTGTTGATTCAGGGTTATATTTGCCCATCTCACTGTTGGCATGATGGGCAGGATTTTAGTCTCCACACCCAACGCAGGGCTTAAACTCATGACTCTGAGATCAGGAATCACATGCTCTATCGACTGAGGCGGCCAGGCACCCCACACTCTGGATTGTCGAAACCTAGCTACAAGTATTTGTCTACATATATACATTACATCAGGTATGCAGCTCACTTGTATTAAACCACAAAATGGCAATCAGTATTTCATGAAATATTCATAATTGTATGAGATCCTATATGGAAATAGTTTAAACTATAAAATAATTTTTGAAAAATTTTTTTAATGTTTTTTATTTATTTCTAGGAGAGAGAGAGAGAGAGACAGCGTGAGCAGGGGAGGGTCAGAGAGAGAGGGAGTCACAGACTGAAACAGGCTCCAGATTCATACTGATCTGCACATAGTGTAAGTTGAGGTTTACTCTTTCTCAGAATTCTAAGAAACCTATTGCAATCTGACGAGCGTTTGCTCATGAGAGACCATTTTAGGCAACTTTTCTTTAGAAGCATTGTTTAATTAACTGAAAGTGAATAAAATGTGGAAAAGAAAAGAAGGAAAAAAGGTAAGAAGAAAGTTTGTGTAATGAAAAAAGCAGAGTGAATAAAATTCTCAACACTTAGGTTTCTTTGTGTTTGTAAATTTCCATTAGTAAATATTACTGGTACTAGCTAATGAAGTCTGAATTAGCATTAGGTAAGATGTGTATGTAGCCCTAAGAGTCTATCACCTCATAATTTGTCACTTAGCTGCTATCACTCACTTCAAATCTAAGCAAATTAAGGTGAAGTTTCAAAATCAGGAATTCTGGATGGAGGCCAGTTATTAAATATCTTGGTTTATATTTCCTCATATTGTAAATATATGTAATGAGATTATTTATGTACTATTTATAATATCTCTTTCAACTTTTTAGGATAATAAATTCATGGACACTTTCTGACATTATTTGAATATAATTTAGACCTGGCCCTCCACTAAACATCTTATATTCTAAATAATATTCTCTGTTTACTCAGGATTTCTAAACCCAGTCCTTACAGAAAGTCTCACTAATATCCTAATCCCTGTTCCTAGCTAAAATAATGATGAATTTCCCCTCATGTATAAATTGTATTTTCCTTTCTTTCAATTGTGTCTAGTCTATTAGTTTCAGATCTAAACAATGATCTTGTTTAAAATTTTAGCATAATAAAGGTATATTGTTAGCTCAATGCCAGAAATGGTTAAGTATTCAATAAGCATTCATTCTTCTTATGTCTTAATATGAGATGCAATGAAGGATCGGTTCTAGAAGAAACTGATAGTTTACACCTAGCAGCATATATATACCATTAGGTCAGTGCTCAATTTATTCAGAGTAAAGAAACAAAACAAAACATCTTCAAATATTCATAGGAGTCAATAGTTTTAAAATAGAAATTTCTAAAAAAGAGTCCTTTCTCCACTTGGCTGAGATTGTTTCAGAGAGGAGGTAAGTTCACTATAATTTGTTCTATTCTCTTCTATCTATAATTTCCAACCAGGTATATTAACCCTACCCTAGAGTCTATAATAATTTTATCTTCTATGCTGAAATTATCTCTCTCTCTTCCCAAAATTCAAAGTGGTACTCAATAATCTGACTGTAGGACTCAATAATTATCTGTAACGGGCACCTCGTTTTTCTTTATACCGTGTCCTTGAGTAACAGGGAAAGATCCAACATCTTTTACCAGGTTTGGTAATTGCATTGAATGCGATTTCCTGGTATATCATTGTTTTTCAGAGGCTGCATTCAAGCCATTGATATGTTTTAATCTTAAGTCTCAGAAACATGTCTCCTGAACAAAGGTTCTTACCTCTTCCCTCATTATATGTAGGATGAAATACAAGGAGTGAAGAACTACAGGCTTTGAAGGTCTATCCTGTTTATTTAATGTTTGAAAGAGGGAAGTAAAAATAGAACTAATTTATTTCATTTTATACTGTATTAAATTCTATTCCTGTTACCTTCACTGTACGCTCTCATGAAACTGACTCTCAATAAATCAGCTTGCTCATACAATGAAGATGACATCATTCAGCTAGCTCCATTGCCTTACTACTTTTCTACCTCTGTCTCACAGATGACTGTAAATGCTTGAATCTAGCACTTTCTACTAACACATACTATAATAAAGAATTATAATTTTAAAAAAATATAATGTTTATTTATTTTTGAGTGAATGACAGAACATGAGCGTGGGAGGGGAAGAACGGGAGACACAGAATTCAAAGCAGGCTCCAGGCTCTGAGCTGTCAACCCAGAGCTGGACTCAGGGCTCACACTCACCAACTGTGAGATCATGACCCTAGCCGAACTTGGATGCTTAACCAACTGAACCACCCAGGCATCCCAGAAAAAGAATTTCTGAAACAGGATTTATAAAATGCTTTGTGAAAAGATATAAAGAATTTCTTTACAGTGAAATTCAATGGATTTGGTTTCCAAGAAAAAGAGATGCATCTTCATTCCAAATATATCTCAAGACATACAATTTTCTACTGATAATTCAAGTGTACACTAATCTGCAACCAAGAGAGTATTATAATATTATGAACGATGAATACCAAATAAATAATGTAAACTTGTGTCATATTATCTCATTTTACCTCAAACATGTGAAATAGAAATATTACTAACTTCACTTTAAAGAAAGGAGAGTGCAAATTTTAGGTGGACAAATTAGCCCGAGGTTACATAGCTAGATGTTTCCAGCAAGACAACCCAAGATCATTGCCAAAGCTGTGATAATCCATCATGCGAAATTGTTTGTGTGCCAAATTCACATGCATGCTTGTGAGCACACATGTGTTAGGGGAAGGGATTTGGGGATTGTGGGAGCTCAAGATTTATGAGGAAGTTGTCCTGGAAAGATGAGGAAAAGTCAAGAGGGAATAAGTGCTTACCCATTTCCTTTCCAATGCCTTAATTTATTAACTAAATTTCTTGATTTATTACTTGTGGGGAGTTCACATTTATTTGGACAGTAATAATACTGTATTCAATTTATTGAGTAACTCTTGTGTTCCAGGCACTTTATGTATTACTCTACTGCCTTTTAGTGCAAAGACTGTGCCTTATTTACGCTTGTCTTTTTAGCTCATAGAAAAGACACCTAGTAGGTATTTGGTGCTTAATGAATGAATTGATGAAATACGTCTGATCTGCACAGCAAACCTATGAGCTAGGTACATATTCCACATAGATCTGAAGAAAGAGATTTATCAAGTCTGATTCAAAGCCCATCCTCTTCCTTCTAAACTAAGCTGAGGCCATCAAATTGAGATACGTTGGGATTTTATTTTCCTCAAACCTATGGTTTCGCCCAAAATAAATGCCATAATGTCAGTGTTTGAATTTCATTCTCTGTTTACGTAGATAACCAAACCTCTATTATTCAAAGCTATGCAGTGACATCCTCATACATTTTTATGTCTCAGGGCTTAGTGGGGACTGAGGGAGGAGGCATTTTGTTATATTTTTATTTTTTTTTCCATGGGAGAAGAGTTCTGTAAGCTTTCATTAAGTCCTTTATTTGAAATAACCCAGATTCAAGGAGATATTTTATACAATACAGCAGGCGTTCTGGCCTAATATGATTTAAAAGTTCTGTGAAAGTAGGACAAGCCTGCACATTCTGTGTTCTATTACATAAAGAAATTCTTTCTTTCTGAGACAAAGCCAGGAAGAACATAATTTTAGGAGGAAAAAATAGATTTTTTCTGATTGATCTCCTTCAATGTTTTTGGCATTTTTTTTTGTCCTTTTGGTACATGTTTCTTAGCATTCATTTCACTGTGACAGAAAATGGCCAGAGCTCTTTTTAAAAATTTTTAATTGAAAGCTTCCTATTATCTGGTAGGAGACCAAAAAAAAAACCCAAAAACCAAAAACCAAAAAAAACCCCCAAAAACCCAAAAAACCAAAAAACAAAAACAAACGTATGCTATTAGAGAATAAAAACTGAAAACTTAAATGGACATCACATTTAAAAATGTTTGGAGTTTTGAAATCACTCTACATAAGCCTCAGGAAAACAAACCTCAGGAGGAGAATAGGAGGGCTGGGGATGGAGCCTGAGGTTGGTGACATTCTCTCCCAGAGGAGAGTCAGGTTTAGGGACAGAAGCCTGGCTTCCCGAGTTCACAAGGCCTTGACCAGACCTCCCATCTACGTTGTAGACCAAAAAGATCAAGTTGTTTTGACCTGTGATTTTAAAGCAGGCAGATTGACCACCAGGTGGGTCTATACATAGTCTCTGAGTACATTAGGGCAACATGAGCATCATTGTGTAATGAGTTTAGAAAATAAAGCCAGATAAATGTATAATACTAGGGAATCCAGGAGCTTCTATGAGGAAAAATAGTTGGTCTATGTAAGAGTGAAACTACCCACTCACCCTAGAACAACTTCCAGCTTCTCACAGGGGTGGGAGGTGACCAGGCAGCCACTTAACCTCTGAATAAACCCATGAATAGCACATGAGGTATTAAATGAGCGTTAATGGATTACAGGAATCAAATGTTTAGGTTGGCCCACCAGGTTATTTATATCATCTCTCTCTGTTCTTAAATCAATTCTACCACCCTTACCACACAGTAATTTTGAGCGTCTTTTCAGTTTAAACCGACTCCTCAGGTTTTACTTTCGGCTTTTCACAGGATAGAGGAATATCCTATAAAAGCCCTCCTTGATCCTATTTTTTTCAGCTATTGCTTCATCTCCTTTGCCCTTGACTGCCATGCCAGATCAAAGAACACTCTAGAATTCCACCTCAACTATTTATTCTCAACCCACTTTTGCTAGATATTCTTTTATGCCTCTCTCCTCTTCATTAGTCTTACCTTGCTTTGCCCCGTGAAGAACCCTTGAACTACTTCACCTGGATTTCCTCTCCTTACACTTCCACTGGGGTTTTAGCAACGAGGAGTCCCAGGCAGTGTGACGGTAGGAAGATAGAGGCGGGGTTATTAACTGCCTTTGACCCACTGTTGTTTGCTGGCTTGTTTTACAGAGGCTGGTGCCTTGCTCCAAAGGCTATAGCTTCTGCTTGCAATTTCTTGTACCATGGCTGGTGCCCTTGTTGAATTCTGGCAACAACCTCCATCCTCACGCCTCTTTAGCCTGGAGTGGGAGCGACTTTTTGTGCCGGCCAGTCTTTCAATGTTTCAGTGGTGGTTCCCTTAACCTCCCCCACTTTGTACACGGTCCTTTCATGAAATTCTTTAACTACTCCATTTGAATGTGTCAACTGCTTCTCGCTAGAGCCTCAGGGCACATCAATTATTACATGTTAAGTTAGACCGTAATCCAGGGTTTTGTTGTGGTTTGTTGTTTTTATTTTCTTCTGTTCCTGGAATAGTCCTTTTGATCTGTGATGCCACTTTAGTTCACATATAGCCCTCGGTCTATCTCTATGCTTTATATTCTCTGCCACTGTCCCCTTCATCTTACACGAACACTAAACTCTCTTTAGCGTTTGTCTTAATACCTTGCAGGGTAACTTCACCCTTGTGTCAGTCAGGATAGATTAGATTCTGTTGCAGTAACAAACAACACCAAAATGCCAGTGATTTAAAACCGAAAGTCACAACGTCTTAGGCTGGGGGGGACAGTCAGCAATCTCCTGTCATGCCTTGTGAGAAACAAGAACTCCCCAAGTCTCACATCAGCAATTAAATGCTCAATTCAGAAACACATCATGACCAACTGCCACTCAATGGCTAGAACTCGTCAAAGGACCCACCGCGCCACAAGGGAGTCAGTCTGGGAGTCAGAGAGATGGAAGTAATCAGTGAGTAACACTAATGAAGACCAAAGCTTTCTTTGCACCTCTAATACAAAGTTGACATGGATGTTGGAGGTTCTCTTTTATTTCATATATATGTTAGAAGAAGTATACTGAGCTCCTTGAAAATACTCTGCTGGTAATTTAATTGGAATTACATTAGATTTATATTTTGTTGTTTCACTAAGAAACATTTTATGCCCTTTAATAGAGTCTTACAGTGGCTTTTATTTTTCTGTAGATATCTAATTTTTGTAAGTTAATTCCAAGATACTATGATATTATGAATGTTTGGACATTATGTTGTGTGTGTATATACATACATATATATATATAGGTGATCTACAGTAATTTTTATTTGTTTTGACATCTATTGATTCTGTCAGATTTTCTACATATATATGTAATTCAAACTGACCACAAATAATGTTTTCAATTGCTGTACCTCTTATTTTATTTTCTTTCTTTAAACATGAGCCAAGACCAATACTATGTCAAATGTTAGTAGTGGTACTGGATACCCTTGAGTCTGATCTTTATTTTTATTTTATTTTATTTTATTTTTTAATTTATTTATAGGAGAGAGAGAGAGAGAGACAGCGTGAGCAGGGGAGGGTCAGAGAGAGAGGGAGTCACAGACTGAAACAGGCTCCAGGCTTTGAGCTGGCAGTCAGCACAGAGCCTGACGTGGGGCTCGAACCCACGAACCGCGAGATCATGACCTAAGCAAAAGTCGGACGCTTAACCGACTAAGCCACCCAGGCGCCCCTATTTTTTTTTAATATTTTAATTTATTTCTAGGATAGAGAGAGACAGCGTGAGCAGGGGAGGGTCAGAGAGAGAGGGAGTCACAGACTGAAACAGGCTCCAGGCTTTGAGCTGGCAGTCAGCACAGAGCCCGACGCGGGGCTCGAACCCACGAACCGCGAGATCATGACCTAAGCGAAAGTCGGACGCTTAACAGACTAAGCCACCCAGGCGCCCCTTGAGTCTGACCTTTAAAACATGCACCAAAATTTCTTCTTTAAGTAAAATTAAATGTATATAATTATATAGTATATAGTCATTATAAATTATAATTATATTTATAATATACAGTATATTGTATAGTATATAGTATACTTTATATATACATATTTAGGTTATATTATATTATCTATATTATATATAGTATAATTATATATATTATATATAATTTTCAAAAAATTTAAGGACTTCCTTTCCTAATTCTTTAGAACTTATCAAAAATAGTTGTATAATGTAACTCAAGTGATTTTTGCATCATCTATATAGTTTCATCTATTATAACATTAATGAATATATAACACTTACTTCTCTATCATTTGGTCATGAATACAGTTTTCCAATTCTACATTATTATAAAACAAATCTAAAATGAACATTTATATATAACTTTTTACACATGGACAAAAGAGTTTGGTTAGGATATAATAGAATATTTAGGATATATTGGAATCATCTCTTGAAACAGATTACAAATGTACAAATTTAGTTGTTATTGTTAAATTGATCTCCAAAATGTTTTTACTAATATTTCATGTACTATTCTTCTGTCAGCAGCATATAATTCCACTTTGTCTCATTTTTGCAAATTCTAGGTTTTCTTAATGAGTTTTAGAAAACCAATATGCGTGTATACACACACACACAAACACATACTCCAGTGGATTCTGATCTACTCTCTTTATATTCATAGCAAATACCTACTGTCTTCAGATTGCTTTGCTTTCTTTACGGTGTCATTTTTTGGAGCAAGACTTTATTTGAATTGTAATGTAGTCAAATTCATTAATCTTTTACACTACAGTTTTGATTTTGTGTTTTAACAGTTCTACTATATGTTGCCGTTAATTAGGAAGACAGTCACTATTTCCTTCTGAAAGTTTAAAAGTGTTACTCTTTATTTTAGATACTTAAACCATCCACAGTAACATATTGATGCTTTTTTACAGTATGAGGTAGAAGTAATATTTTTTTCATGCTGGCAGCCAATTTTCTCCAAATTTTATTTATCTGCAATGCAATTTTTGTTGTCAATAGTTTCCATATACATAAGGACATTTTATGGGCCATCTGTTTGGCTTTGTTGGTCTACTGGATTATCCTTGTTTTACATGACAGCATTTTATGTACTATAATTTTGTAAGTAATCTGTCTGCTTTATCATTTTTATTCAAAAAATTTGGGGCCCTTAACTCTTTTATATGAATTTTAAGATCAGCTCTCAAAATTCCATCATCAGCTTTTGTTATTTAATTGAACTTTCTTGGTATTCACATGTTAACTTGGAACAAGCACAATAGTTATGATATTAATTTTTCCATCATGCACTCTATGCCTATTCATTCATGTCTTGGATAAACTTGGATAAACTTCAGAGGATTTCACACTTTTCTCAAAAAGCACTGTGAGTATTTTTTAGATTTATTTCCTGGAATCTTAGACTTTCTGCTGCTACTGTGAGAGGCTCTCTCTCTCTCTCTCTCTCTTTTTAATCTTGTTTTTGAAATGCCCATTACAGGTAACATAAGGAGGCTATTGTTTCCTGTCTTGATTTTTCTGTCCATTTTGTTTGACTCTGCCACCATCAATTTTATTTTGAATAATAATTGTATGATATACATCTTTCTATCTCTTTTCTTCAACTTTTCTATGGAATTTTACTTTACTTTTCAACTTCTCTATGAGCTATTTTTTTCTTTAAGTAGCATGTAGCTACTTTAAGTAGCATGTAAGCAAGTATGTTTCATCTACTTGAATTAAAGTAATCTTTTATGAGGTGATTTAAATACATCAACAAGAATTAAAGGTGATTTGGAATTCACTCTACTCTCTGTTTAATTTCTTTTTTTCCTTACTTATTTTTCCTATTCTTTTCCTTCTGCATCCCTAAGAATTGCTTTCAACTGTAAGAAACAGGAAAACTTATTTAGAATGATTAAACAAATGGGGAATTATTTTTCTAATATAAAAGAAAACCAGACATAGACATAAGTTTGCCGTTACAGTAATGAGTTCAGGAACTTAGGTTCATTATGTATTTCTATTCTGTCATTTTTAGTGTTCACTTACATCCTTTTTTCCTAATAGTTGCAAGATGCATGCTGCATATCCAGGCATCACATCTACCTTCCAGACACAGCAATAAGGGTCAGAGACAAAGCAGTTTTATGTCACAAGTTTCTTGCAAAGATGAAATGAGCCCAGCATATTTAAGTTCTCAACAAAGTTATTAAGTAAGAATGGAGATTATCCCTTATCATCTAATTTTTGTAAACACTGAGTCATTCTGGACCCCAAGTCCAGACAGTATAATGTACCACATTTCTCTGTCAGTAATGTCACATTGATAGATACAGAGGGTGTGGTTTACAACTGAGTTATTTTAATAGTGCTTCCTGAACTTGGGCTGTGCACATCCTACATGTCTGTACATGGGCAGCACTGACCTTAGGCTTCACGAGTGAATGAACCATTTAAGATGATTATTATTCTGTAAAAATTTTTTGAATGTTTATTATTTATTTTTGAGAGAGAGTGAGAGAGAGATACAGAGTGCAAGCAGGAGAGGGGCAGAGAGAGAGAGAGAGAGAGTGAGATGCAGAAACTGAAACAGGGTCCAGGCTCTGAGCAGTTAGCACAGAGCCGGATATGGGGCTCAAACTCACAAATTATGAAATCATGACCTAAGCCAAAGTTGGATGCTTAATGGACTGAGCCACCCAGGTGCCTCAAGTTGATTAATATCCTTGATAAATATAAAACACAATTACTGTTTAAGTTAAAATTGTTAACGAGGGAATTTAGTAACCTATCTTAAAAGAACATAAATTAGATTGTTTGCCTAGTGGATTAATTGTTACTGCTCTCCACTTTCTTTGAGAACCTGTTACCAAATTTCAGTCTTCCTGATTGATTAAAGTTAAGCCTCTTTCCAATTAAAAACAAAATGAAATCGTTTGCAACAATGCGATGGGACTAAAATGTATTATGCTAGCCAAAATAAGTCAGAGAAAGTTAAATATCATATGATTTCACTCATATTTGGAATTTAAGAAACAAAAGAGATGCACATAAGAGAAGGGAAGGAAAAGTAAGATAAAAACAGAGAGGGAAGCAAACCATAAGAGACTCTTAAATACAGAGAACAAACTGAGGGTTGATGGGGGTGGGGAAAATGGATGATGGGCATTAAGGAGGGCACTTGTTGGGATAAGCACTGAGTGTTGTATATAGGTGATGAATCACTAAATTCTGTACCTCAAGCCTATACTACACTACATGTTAACTAACTTAGACTGAAACAAAACAAACCAAAACAAAACAGAACAAGTAAGCCTATTTCTGGTCAAAAACAGCTATCATCTCTCCAAGTGTTTCAACAGCAAAATAAAAGTCTCCACATATTCTCTCTGTAGTCAGTTCATAATATGCTGAATAAGTAGTTAATACGTTATCTTTCTTTTAATCCCACATATTTTCAGCATTTTGCCCAAGTGATACAGATAGTATCTGATACAAAAATACTTGGTATTATCATCCCCAAATTTAGTAAATCAGACTTTCTTCAGTTAGTAATATTTGATTTGTAAATATTCTGCTTTTCAGGTAATGTGAAGACCATGCAAATAAAAATTTTAATATATATTAAGTTAATCATCTTTGTTTTGTTATGATTTACTATGTTGTTTTAATATAAGAAGTGACATATGTAATTACATATGTAGTTATCACATGCAATTCCATCTCATTCCTCTTCCTACAAAAAAGGATCTTCTACACAATAATGTAATTTAAAAAATGTATGTTGTTTAACCACAGGGCTATGTCAGCTTTAGACTAGTACATCCTAGATTGTAAACTATTATGGTGATATACACTTAGCTAGAGGAAGCTAAAAAGAAAAGCGAGTAGACTGTTGACATTCTTGGAAAAGTCCCCCCGTAACACTTGAAAATGAGAAGTCAAATGAATTATCCATTAATCCTTGATGAGCTTTGACAACTTTCTTTTTACATTGATATCAGGATTATAGAATATCAGGACACAGTTCAGAAATTTATTATAGTTCTGTTTTTTATCCCAAGCAAAATTCTTCTACAGTTTCTGTATTAAAAGAAATTACCATACTTCTTATTATTCATATTATTTACATTGTGTCTATTTTTAAAAACTCTTCTCTTCACATTTCCCATTTCCTTTCATATGTGTTAGGGAATTTGCTAGTATCTATGCAAGGTGTGTGTGTGTGTGTGTGTGTGTGTGTGTGTGTGTGTGGCAATTGCCCTATCTACTTTATTTAGGTTCAAAGATTTCAGTACATATTTGAAAGTGACTTATATGTAAGGATACACAGAAACACTCTAATATAATGCGTTTCTTTATATTAGAATATATATTATATAATATAAACTATAATATATTATATTACATAAACTCTCTTATTTTATCTGTCCAGGATTTCTTATGTTTTTCCACTACTACCATGGGACTGTCTGCCCCCAAATCCATGTGTCTGGTAGACTGAAAACTACCATCCTCCATTTTCTTTGTCACAAGGATTGTTCAAGAGGTGGGAATCTGCCCCACACAGGAAATATCAGAGTCCTTAACCAAGGAGTGTTATGAGATAGATTCTCTCTTTCTTTCGAGTCAAGAGCTTACAGCGGGGTCCCAGGGCAGCTAGCAGCTCTGTTCCCAGCCTCATGGAACAGCCTGAGAATAAGGCTAACTTGCAGAGAAAACTGAGAAAGCATTGAGTAACTAAAATGGGCTGAAGGCTGGTATTTCCTGAAGCTATTTCCACCTGTAAATGTCTTAATTGTAAGCAACCAATAAACTCTTTTTAAAGTGAGTGTTGTTTTTTTTAACTTTTACTGGTGAAAGATACTGCCTTATAAAAGTTTAGTTGAGGAGCGCCTGGGTGGCTTAGTCGGTTAAGCGTCCGACTTTCGCTTAGGTCATGATCTCGTGGTTCGTCGGTTCGAGCCCCGTGTCGGGCTCTGTGCTGACTGCCAGCTCAGAGCCTGGAGCCTGTTTCGGAGTCTGTATCTCCCTCTGTCTCTGACCCTCCCCTGCTCACGCTCTCTCTCTCTCTCTCTCTCTCTCTCCTAGAAATAAATAAAAATATTAAAAAAAAAAGTTTAGTTGAACAAATCTCATGTTCAAAAATCGCATCCTGGATGTAATGGAAAAATTGATGTTGAAAGTACTCAACATTGTTTTTAAGCTTATTAAAAATAGATTAGGTAGGCGTAATGGAGCATAAAGAATATATAATAAACATACATATAATGACAGGTCAGATGAAGAAAACAAATTCAGATGAAGCCACTGATTAACCCTTTCCCCACTGTATCCTTTTCCCACACCCTTCAAGTAATCAGGATTAATTTGATAATTATTACCTTGCTTTAAAAAAACTATTACACTAGTATATGAATTTTTTAAAAATTTTTAAATGTTTATTTATTATTTTTGAGAAAGAGAGAGGGAGAGACAGAGCATGAGGAGGGTCAGAGAGAGAAGGAGACACAGAATCTGAAGAAGGCTCCAGGCTCTGAGCTGTCAGCACAGAACCCGATACAGGAACTGAACTCACAAACTGTGCGATCATGACCTGAGCTGAAGTCAGACACTTAACAGACTGAGCCCCCCAGGCGCCCCCTAAGCACTTCTTACCACATTGGACCATAAGCCTGGTCTGAGGCATCATCATCTCTTCCCTGGATAACTGCCACAAGTATCTATCTGTTCTTCCTTCTTCTACCTAGCCTCTCTCCAGAATAGTCTCCAAAAAGTTGTCAGACTGTTCCGCTCCTTGGCTGGAAACCCTCCAATGGTGTCCCACAACACTTTCAAGAAAAGGCAACGTTCCTAGAGCCTTCTCCTTCCAGGCTTCTCTCCCTCCTCTCCTCACACTCTTCCTCACCATGCTAACCTTTTTCTTGCCTGTGTGGGGCATGCTTCTCCTTAAAAACACTTTGTTTTGCAAGGAACGTTCCTTCCTAGCTCCCCCCATACAGTTCCCTCCCTCACTTCCTTCAGTGTTTACTGTCACCTTCTCAGGAAAGCCTCTCCAGACAACACGATTTCCAACTTTTGTTTTTTAAAACTGCAGGTGCATAGAGTTGTTCGCACTCCTCAGTTCATAGCACATAGCACTTAGCTTTTAGTCTGTGAGGATCCCTCCATATTTGGTATTTAATTTTGTTTATATTTTTTCTGTTCATGCTACTAACTTTTTTTTAAAAGTAGGCTTCATACCCAGCATAGAGCTCAATTTGGGGCTTGGGCTCATGACTCTGAGATCAAGACCTGAGCTCAGATGGTCAACTGACTGAGCCACCCAGGCACTCTTCATGCTACTAATTTCATCTCATCACTCAAACTTGTCTATTTGCTATAATCTTTTCAATCCAACTTCCATATATTAACATGCAGGAATGTTTATAAGATGGTGTAGCTATAAAGATATCTAGAATTGTGTATTTATTTTTTGCTGAAATAATATTGTACTATAAATCCCTTTCTTGTTATTAATTTCTTTCCCACTCAAAGTTATGTTTTTGAAATCTATTGATTTTATGATATGTAGATCTAGGACATTTTTTTTCCTGATAGCTCTGTAGTATTCTTTTACCCACATATAATGTGCTTTATTTATCCATTCTTCTGGTAATAGACACATATATTGCCTCCAAATTTTTACAATCCTACACACATAAAAAAAAAAAACTTGAAAGTATCACTTTACTAATGGCTTTGTAAACCTTTCCTTACCAAATAATTTATGATTCAATAGTACTATTTTATACTTTATTTTTGCCTTTAGCTTAAGAAAACAATTATTTTTTATTGTCCTTGAAGGAAAAAAGACTCCAATGACATAAGCTAAGAAATTTTTCCATCTATCTCTCCATCTCTGAATCCCTTCAGTTCAGGGTCTGGCTGAGGAGACAGAATTGAAAGCGGTCATTATCACACAGCGTGGTTGGTGCTATGACAGGAACACAGAATGTAAGAAGCGAATCCTTCCTTAACAGAGCTGGGTGCATGGGGCCCCACGGAGAGCTCCTTAAAGAGGGTAGCTGAGGGCGCCTAGGTGGCTCAGTTGGTTGAGTGACCGACTTCGGTTCAGGTCACGATCTCGCGGTTCGCGGGTTCGGGTCCCTCGTTGGGCTCTGTGCTGACAGCTTGCTCAGAGCCTGGAGCCTGCGTCTCCTTCTCTCTCTGCCCCTACTCCGTTTGTGCTCTGTCTCTGTCTCTCAATAATAAATAAATGTAAAAAGAAAAAAGAAAGAAGAGGGTAGCTGAGGAACTGGCCTGAAACCATGAGGATAAAACCATTTGAAAGGGGGTGATCCCCTTGAGTAAAGAGAACAGCAGGAACGAAAGAAGGGAGAGGAGGAACTGCAGAACATACATGGATGGAAAACTACAATCAATTGTCATATAACCAGGAGGTAAAATGGGAGAGAGGACACTTCAGGAGGTAAAGGAAGGAGTAGAAAGGAGGGCTTATTGTATTAAAACCCAGTTAGAGACAGGTGGTTGATAGAAGTCCATAGAAATGCTTCATGCTACAGTGACCAAGCCACACTACAGTGGCTGTCAAAGATGATCTTGAAGATGATGGTACTGTCGGTTAAAAGAGCGCTTAGACAAATGGTTCTCAAGGTGAGATGTGATGGAAACTTAAAATTGGGCAGTTGTTGCGATGGGAAAGAGGGAAAGAATCTAAGAAATATGTAAGAGATAAAATCTTCAAGGATTTGGCAATTGCCTAACTGTGGAAGTGAGACAGTGACTGGAAAAATATTGTAACCAAACCCAAGTTATAAAATATAGGAGAAGGAACTTGCAACTCAACTCAGCTCAACTGAACTAAAATCTGTTATATTTTTCCCTATCAATAAACTTAGACTTGGATTTTCTCAAAACTTTGATGTTGAAATTAGCAAGGAATTATTCACTTAAAATTTTTTTAATGCTTAGTTATTTTTGAGAGAGAGAGAGAGAGAATGTGAGAGGCAGAGGGTCAGAGAGAGAGGGAGACACAGAATCTGAAGCAGGCTCTAGGGTCTGAGGTGTCAGCACAGAGCCCAACACAGGGCTCAAACTCAAAAACTGTGAAATCATAATCTGAGCCAAAGTCGGATGCTTAACCTACTGAGCCACCCAGGTGCCTAGCAAGGAATTATCCTTAATAAATTAAAAGTTGTGTTGTTTTCTGTCATGTAATAATGGATATTTCTATAACCTGCCCCCATGTTATCATATCATGATAACCATTCAACTTAGATTGAATCTGAGGTAATATATTAGCAGGAAGAATAATTAGTCACTCATTAATTAATAAAGATACAATTTTGTAAAAGCCATTTTTTTCAATAACACAATTGTTTCATTCTCTTAATTTAAAATAAAGTTATTTCAGGAATGTTTTAGTAGAATATCTTATTTTTAACATATCTGAACATTTTATTAAGGAAAAAATCTATGAAGGAGAAAATGATTCATTAAACTTAGTTTTATGAGAAGTTAATATATCAAATCAAATGCTACAAAGACCTTCATCTGAAACTGTTAAATCAATATTTCTAAACTCACAAATAAACTCACACATTCTGAGAACAGATCCTATTTCATCTTTAAACATCCATAAACCGATGAGCAACAGCTCATATTAAATTTACCCAGATAACCACACTGCTGACTATAAAAGAGAAAACTGTAAATTGACTGAAAAATATCACAGCAGTCTTGAAATTCAACTAAACTGCACAACTTGACCTAAATTTTGACCCAGCCAATTCATCATGAACTAAAAGGAAATGAATTCAAACCATCAGACTATCAAAAGTAACAAACACTTGAAGAAAAAGCTATCTGTCTTGAAAATAAATTGTTGACACATGGGTTCAGTTTTTCTGGCCTCTTGCCATAATTGAAATCATTTTAAACTACTTTTTCTACCAATTAAAACAGTTAGAAACCAAGCAGATGTCTCTGCTTAACTCAATACAGAACCACAGAATGGGAAACGGACTCACTTTGGTACTAAAGACTGACTCGTTTAGGGGCACCTGGGTGGCTTAGTCGGTTAGGCGTCCGACTTTTGCTTGGGTCATGATCTCGCCGTTGGTGGGTTCGAGCCCCGCGTCGGGCTCTGTGCTGACTCCCAGCTCAGAGCCTGGAGCCTGTTTCAGAGTCTGTGACTCCCTCTCTCTCTGACCCTCCCCTGCTCATGCTGTCTCTCTCTCTCTCTCTCCTAGAAATAAATAAAACATTTAAAAAAAAAAAAAAAAGACTGACTCGTTTAAGCTGTTCAACCACTAAATCTATTTCTCAGGTCTAATGAAATACTAGGAATGAAAAATAAGTTTCAAAAGGTAAAAACAATAACTCAGTTAATTTTAGGAGAGGGAGTATTTTGAAAAATTCCACTTCTTATGCTTTAGAAAAAAAGCCATTAGCGTTCCCAGAGAACTTTCTAATATGTGTATGTCAATACTTATGCATTTTCAAGTTTAGAACAGTAACTTCTTTTGACTAAACCTCTTTTCAATACCTTATGGTAGCATTCTGAATTTTTTATTTCTTTGTAAAATACCAGAGACGTATAAAATAAAGAGTATTGAGCCAATCCCCTCACTGTCTTCAGGATATAGACTGGGAATTTTTCTTAAAAAATCAAATCCTTCATCTGAACTTGTTTGCCAGTGATTTCCCTCCTTCTCTCAGAGAGCCCTGCACGTAGGCTCACACAGTAATCAGTACACGGACGGAGCTGACCCAGCAGGCTTTCCGAACAACAGATCAGGAAAGGACACTGTATACGAATAAGGACAAAGTTAGAGCCAAATTTGAGTGCTCAACCTCATTCGATCTCCATTTTACTCTTTTAATTCATCTTAAAAATGTTCTCTGACGCGCATACCATATGGTCTTTTAAAACACAATTTCTTTCTTTAAAATTGTGTGAAGCACAGGTTTGCTTTTTATCATTTCCCCCTACTTTCCTTTATTTTATCACTTTTACACTGAGCTCTGTTAACACTTTTAGTTTCTTCTTTTTAAATTGTACTTGTATTTAACAACCGATCATTTAAAAAGTGACCATAATCACACAATTTCATCTGTACAATGCTAGTGCCTAAAACTGCTCTGTTCGCATTTTGATTCTGAATCATTTTTAGAATGAACATATTCCTTTTTTTTTTTAAGTTGTGGGGGTTTTTTAAGTTTATTTATTTTGAGAGAGTGAAAGTGAGAGAGAAAGAGAGAGAGAGAGAGAGCGCAGAGAGAGAAGGAGAGAGAGAGTCCCAAGCAGGCCTTGCACGGTCAGTGCAGAGCCCTGTGTGGGGCTCGAACTCAAAAACCCACGAGATCTTGACCTGAGCTGAAGTTAGATGCTTAACCGGCTGAGCCACCCAGGCACCCCTAAAATGAACACATTTCTATTTGTCTTCTAGGTATCTCTCAGAGCTGTCTATCCCCTTTCGTTCTGCTGCTGTCTCTGCCTGCATTCTCATCCTTATCATTCCTTACTTGGGCTTTTGAGTTGCCTCCTAACTGGTCCCCTGACTACAGATGTGATCCCTTAGAATACATCCTTCATAGCATCAAATCCGATCATGTAATCTTCCTTTTAAAAATCCATCCTTAGCTTCCCATTGCCTGTCTACCGTGTAGTTTAAATTCCTGCTGACACTGTCTGATATTTCATAAGTTATCTGAACCATGATTACCTTTCAAGCTCTGTCTCCCTCCAGCATAAAACTCTGCCTCAGTCACATTGAAGTGCCCACAGGTTCACCAATAATACATAGTCTCTCACAATCCTCAGGCTTTGAACATGAAGCTTCTTCTCATTGGAAATCTCACCAGCCCTCCTTCACTTATAGTTGTTATTACTTTTATTTCAAGAACCATCTACAGAAGTACTCTCTGCCAGGAAGGCTTTCCTTAGCCAATCTACAGCAAAGTGCCTTCATATTCAATGTACATGCACTTCTATTGTAACTTTTATCATAATTGCTCATGAACATATCTGTCTTCCCCAGGGCACTCGTGCTTTCTGGTAAAGATTCATAATCATCTTCTGCAGATTCAGCTGGGCTTCGTGAAAAAAGAATCACAACCAACACAAAGGCAGAATTACTATACTTTTAAGTGGATTATGTAGCTTTTAATTGAAGCAATGTGAACTCTCTGAGTTCAGTTTCAGAGTGATAGACTCCATAAAAAGATGTACATCGACATATATGATTAATATCACTTTTAGAGATGTTTGCGTACGGCAGGTATATTCAAAGAATACCTCAATATTTTTGTGGAAATATTAACTTAGTGTCACACTGATTTTTCTAGGCTTGATTCATACTTTAGTCTCTCTGAATCTAAGTTTCCTGATTCAAAAAGTATTTATTAAGTGGGTGTTCTGTGCACTGGCAGGTGTTCTGTGCACTCTGTTCTAGTGGGAATCTCATAAATATTATAATACCAAGTTTAGAGAGTTGTTATAAGAATTGGGCCCACCAAATTTTTAAGGATACCAGCAGAGTGCTTAGCAAACAAATGGAGTGTGATACTATGGTTCATATTCCCTGAAGAGAATATGTTTGCTTAATTTTTAAGATGAGTCATCAAATAGAATACATATACATCTATATAATATAGATAGATTCAGGGGCGCCTGGGTGGCTCAGTTGGTTAAGCGTGGCTCAGTTGGTTAAGTGTCTAACTTTGGCTCAGGTCATGATCTCACGGTTTGTGAGTTCAAGCCCTGGGTCAGGTTCTGTGCTGACAGCTCAGAGCCTGAAGCCTGTTTTGGTTTCTGTGTCTCCCTCTCTCTCTGCCTCTCCCCTGCTCACACTCTGGCTCTCTCTGTTTCAAAAATAAATAAACATTTAAAAAATATATAGATACAGGTATAGAAATATGTATATGTATTTATGCATATACATATATATGTACATATAATATATATATCAGCAATAATGTCACAATAAAATGCATTCGATAAAGCTCTGCTACGGCTGCTTAGTATTCCTTAACCCTAGTGACAGTTTCTGGACGTCCGAGGGCAATGCAAATTACAGAATTCACAATGGTGTGCTATTTTGTGGGCAGGTAAGTATCTGCTTTCGATAACAGTCTAAAATTGCATCTGCTTGGTGCAGGAAAAGATTCAAGTGCAAAATATGACTTGAATAGATAGCGCAATTCTTTCTTAAAATAAAAGAATTAAACAGGTGAATGCTTTTGTTCCTATGATCTTTATTGTTGCAAAGCAAATAGACTATATTGATTGTTTTAGAGACTAGCGGTCAAACGTTTAAAAAGAAGCAATGTGCACTTTCCTCCGAGTATATTATCTTAGGTCTGTGTTACTTCCTTATCTGTAAAATTGGTTCCTTTGGGAAAGTGTTATTTGGTTGAGTAAGGGCTGCTTTTGTGAAATGTGCTGATCTTTTTTGGGGGTGGGGTGGGGTGGGAGGGAAGTAGTTCTACACTTTTGCTTAAGTATAAAAGGGCTTTTTTTTTTTTCTCTAAAGAAAATTGTGTAAATTTCCAAGTGACTTTCTGGATAAAATAAATAAGAGTGTCTTAATTAGAGAAAATATCTAATAATCTAAATGGTAGATAAACAAATTATCTTGAATGAATTCTAGCATGTTCCAAAATTCTGTAATTTTTGTTGCTGAACATTTATAAAATTCATTTCAACCTTTGGTTGACATGGAAAAAAATGGTAAAGCAACTTGGTAGTTTGAATTCCGCAGTCTTTCTTCCCCAGAGTTTGTATTTTATTGTCATTAAAGTCAGGTTTCTTTAAAGTAATAGAGCTTTGTCTGTGTAACAGTATCAGAATAACTTTAATGAATATGTTAATGACAACATTTAATTGCAGTAACTATTCCTAAAGAGTTTTAAGAGAATAAATATTCATAATGATTTAGGGTAATAGGAGGAAGCTATTTATGGCAAATAATGGTACTTTTTTCTTGTACTTGTTAATGCTATTTGATCATGAGCTCTAATTTTGTATTCTCTCATATATGAAAAGGTTGAATCATTGTACGTTTTATCCCTTCTTTTTCCAAAATCAATTTTCTTATGTCCCAATTCTTCGTGTTCCCTAACCCTTGATGAAATCACCAAGAAAAACCTATTGTCACCTATTTTCTGTTTCTTTGGTTCTTTGTATACATATTTCTTAAAATAATTTTGTATTGTCTTCATTACCTTTTGATTTTTTGGTAGATAAAGATTTAGCCTTCCTCATCCTTGCAACATATTTATGTTACAATCTTGGTTATACTAATATTTGGCATTTATATTGACTTGGTTAACATTATTCATATCTGAGACCATTTGGGTATTCATGGGGTTCTTTACCTAATTCTTTTTGTTTTCCCTCAAATTACTATTTTGCTTTACAATTTGCTTAGCTTTCTGTGTACACAGCCCTAACTATTTGCAAAATATCCAAGAGTGCTAAAACTCCTCTCGAAACCATTTTTCACTTGGTCAGACACGTCATGACTTCTGTCAATTTCTCTTTTCCCCTCTTGCACTAACATCCCACTCATCGCCCAAGTATAGCTAGAATTCTTCAGGATCTGATCAGATTTTCCCTGGTACTCCTTGTACCTGACACATGGCTACTGTCTTCAGATTCTTCTCATCCTCACTGAAGTCCCCGCCCTTCTTTCCTCTACTCTTTCCGTTTCTTGGTTCCCAAGTTGTGTGTGTGTCAGTGTGTGACCGAGTGTGACTTAGTCTCTATTGTGGTGGAGCATATTCTCAAGTAACACACAGATAGGTAGTAGAAGAAGTAAAATTTTTGAGACTCAGCCTTCCCCAAAATGATTTAACTCAACCCTTATTTAATAATTGATGGATACTTTGTGGGTAGAATTTTAGTCACAACTCCTTGCCCCTTGGAATTTCAAGGGCATTACCCATTTTTCTCTATACTTTCAAATGTCTATTTTGCAGGGGAGAAATTTTACGGATTCCTATCCTTCCTCTTTTGTATGTAAACTAATTAATTAATTGTCTCTAGAAATATTTGAACTCCTCCATGTACCTCTGTTTTTCCGAACTACGATGATGTTAACCCTGCTGTAGTTCTCTCCATTTTTGCCTTTGCAACATGGAAATTTACGTTCTTCAATTTGGAAGAGAAGTGTGCTATTTCTTGAATAATATTTATCTCCATTCTTACTCTTTCCTGTGGAATTACTATTAGTTAGAATTTGAGCCTGGTGGCTTTATCATTTAAATTTCTTGTTTTAACAGTTATAAGTTGATTGATAAATTCCCTACAGTGAAATGGCAATTGAAATCAAGAAATTGATTTAAATAATTAAATGCTACATTTTACATCACAAAAGAACTAGATAAAAATAGAAATCATTATGCACCTAATATCCTCTATTGGATAAAGAAACAAGAAATATCCATGGTATCTTCCAGAAATGTATTTAACATTTAGTGGTACATCAATAAACTCCAGAGATATCTGGATCAGAGTAAAGACCCAAAATGAATTTTTTATTGCAATGATAGACTTTTTAATAGACACCTTCAATTTTAAATTCCTATTGAGTATCACAGGTCCAGAAATCAGTTGTACTGATTTTAAATTCAAGCAGTTTGGGAAAATACAATCAGGTCTAGGGAAGCTGTTCTCAAGAGAGGGGACACATTACTATACAAGAGATTACATCAGAATTATCTGGCAGGGAGAAGCACAGCTTGAAATACTGTAATACCCATATTTGGAAACAAACTGGAACATGTAGGACCCTATAAACACCTTTTCTGGGGTGCCTGAGTGGCTCAGTAGGTTAAGGGTCCAACTCCAGCTCAGGTCATGGTCTCGTGGTTCATGAGTTCAAGCCCCGCATAGGGCTCTGTGATGACAGCTCCGATTCTGTGTCTCCCTCTCTATGCCCCTCCCCCACCTTGGCTCTGTCTCTGTCTTTCTCTCTCTCTCCCTCTCTCACAAGAATAACTTAACAGCAAAAATTAAAAAAAACAAACAAACCCTTTTTCCACTGGAATGCCAAAGGCTGCAAAGAAATCATTTTAGAGAACATAAGTTAAAAAGACTTGGGAAAAATTAGGCCAGATGTAATCACTTCCATGATGTAGAGGACAATCAGAACAATGATAATGAGCATTTATTGACTATGAGCCAGCCACAGTGCCTAGTGCATTACACTCTGTTTCTATCAATCCCTGCAACTCACTGACAAGGTAAGTACTGTTGTTATTCTTACTTTTGTAGATTTGGAACCAGAGACTTAGAGACCCTTAGAGACTTTCAGTAATTTGTCTAATTTCATGCATATAAAAATTAGCATGTCCAAACTGGCAGGTAAAAATATACCACGTTGATGAATAAGAAAATACTGTGTATCAATGTCAGTTACCTCAAAATTAGAGTTTTAATAAAATTTCACAGTATTCAATAAAATTTTAATAAAATTTCACAAACAAAATATTTGTGTGGAATATCCTTTCCTTCTCCACAAAGATATTTAAAGTTCCTTTAAAAAAATAGGTAAAAACAGTCCAATTTAAAAAACTGAAAATACAATGAGGACCACTGAAAAAGTTTGGTAGAGACAAATAGAAGATAGATATGTCAGTAAAATATTCCAGAAAGCCCATTACCAGACATAAGTACACTTGAAAATTTTGACTGTGATTGATGTGGTATTTCATATTAGTGAGACAAAGGAGGTTTTCCAGGAATGTTTCCGGGAAATGTTTCCAGGAAAATTGATTTACTCTTATAACATCCCACTGAATAAAAGAAATTGATTTAAAAAATTAATGCTACATTTCACATCACAAAAGAACTAGATAAAAATAGAAATCATTATGTACCTAATATCATCTATTGGGTAAAGAATACCTAAGCCAATAAATTAAAGAAGAAATTTTGTTTATTACAAAATTATTTATAAATTTGACCCGGCATATGTTTGTATTTAAACTCAGCAGCAAGAGTCAGGCATTTAAATCGCCACTTTGAAAGTACTGGACTCAACCCTTTGTTCATATATTATGTTACTCATACCCACGGACTTAACAACCACCCTCTTTTTTCCCATGAAGTCCACTATCTTCACCTGCCACGCCTAAACCCTGGTGAAGTGGCACTGGGTTTTGGTTAGAACCATGGGCTTTAGTGTCAGACATAACTGACACTAATGAGTCTTGACTTTGTTTGTGTCTGACTTTGCCCTTAAAGGCACTAGAATCCTCCGTGCCTCAATTTCCCTGTGTATGACTTGCGGGGGTGGGGGGGGGGAAGCATAATATGTGTTGTTACTGAGATTTTTCTTTTCCTGGTGGATGGAGCTTAAGAAAGATAATGCACCTCACTGCCGCTAGTTCATGTTACCACATTACGACTCTGAACCTAGATCCAAATTGAGACCCACACTGAGACTAGATTCACAGTCCAACTACATAATATGTATTGTTTCTACTTGGATTTCATATATATACAGTGACCCTGGATCAACATGGGTTTAACTTACGTGTGGATTTACATCCGCTTACGGGTAGACCTCTTTCATAAATACAGTACAGCATTGTAAATATTTTCTTCATGAACTTAAAGTATTTTCTTTGCTCTAGATTACATTAAGAATATAGTATATGATACATATAACATACAAGATACATGTTATTTGACTGTTTATATTATCAGTAAGGCTTCTGGTCAGTGGTAGGCTATTAATTGTTAAGTTTTGGGGGAGTAAAAGTCCTAACACGGATTTTCAGCAGTGCAAGGTGTCCTCACTGCGAACCCCTGCTCTGTTCAAGGGCCAACCGTACTTTAAGCCCAAAAAAGTCCTAAAAGATGATTTGAATGTAAAAAGAGGTCAGTCTACCTTGTTCTTTCACAGGAAGATTCAATACTCTAAGTGTTTATACTGTCTAAATTCCTCATTAACAATGAATACTTCCCATGTTCAAAGAGGATGGCCTTCCATTTCCAACCTGACTTTGTACAAAGTTCCAGCTTCTGTGCTCTCCCTTTGGACCTTTTGCTCCGCTATCACTGAATTGCTTTTCTACCACATACCCCCGGTCCTTTCTTCTATTTGTGTCTCCCCGTCTTGTTCCCTCAGCCTGAAAATCTGCCTCTCCCATTGCCACCTATTTAGATCGCATCCATCTTACAAAGCAGTCACCACCGGTAACCTCTTCCACAGAATCATGCCCCCACCGACTCTCAGAGATTTAGCAATGCTTTCCAATGCATTTCCCAATGCACATAAATTTGCTCTCGAATTTATGAATTTTTATCACAAGTCTTCTCTGCATTCCAGGTATGAAAGTTAAAGAAATATTTAACAGCAGGTATGGCACCGTCTCCAACTACCGTGAATGATTTGACTCTACCCGTTGTCTGAGGATGCTTGCTTACTGCATGATTATAAGATGGGACCATCCTAGATCATAAGCCCCTGCAGATCATTATATCTATTGAATGGATCTCTGTAGCATCCAAATTTTTTACACAATGTCTTGCACAAATCAGATATACTCACATTTGGCACTGACCAATTCTAGTCATATAAAAAAACAAAGTGCCTGTATTAGTAAAATTAGGGCAAGAAGCCCACAAACAAGCAAACATGTTTCATCCACTGAAAAAAATTTTGTGATATAATGTGTCTATGTTGGTCAAATTTTAAGCACAATTTGTGTATGGCAAATAATCAAATGATGCAAAATAATCCACATCACATTTTCTTAATGATGTTAACAAAACAGCTACAACAATAAATATATTGTCAATAAATTTTGTCTGTTGTCATCTTCAATAAAACTGAACTTAAGAAAGCTTTTTATTTAAAAGTGAACTCCTTGAGTAACAGATACAAACTTCTTGGGTGTCTGGATGGCATAGTCAGTTAAGAGTCTGACTTCAGCTCAGGTTGTTATCTCATGGGTCATGAGTTCAAGTCCCACATCAGACTCTGCTGACAGGTCAGAGCCTGGAGCCTGCTTCAGATTTTGTTTCTTTCTCTCTCTCTGACCCTCCCTTGCTTGTGCTCTCTCTCTCTCTCAAAAGTAAATAAACATTAAAAAAATTTAAAAAAGAGATATAAACTTATAGCTATAAAATAAATAATTCACTGTGATGAAAAATACAGCATAGGACATATAGTCAATAATATTGTAGTAACATTATTTGGTGACAGGTAGTGACTACATTTATTACGGTGAACATTGAGTGATGGATAGAATTGTCAAATCACAAATCCACAAATCACTGGAAACTGATATAACACTGAAGGTCAACTATACTTCAATAAGATTAATTAATTAATTAACTCCCTGATAGAGCATTCCTGGTATCAGTAAAATGAACAGAATCTGAAAATTCCAAAATAAAAAAGAAGCGACATACAGAAGACACAAAAAATTTCATATTTAATTTGAAATTTTCATAGTTTAATTAAAAATAGAGCCTGAAGAAATGAAAATGTCTAGAAGGTGAAATGAACTTTTCTGCAGGAACAAGATGATAACTATTATCTGAATTGTGGGAACTCTAATAGGGGTTCCAGGAAGGGAAGGACTATGTCACATTCCACTCTGCAGCCCAGTCCTTATCCCAGGGCTGGTCACAGCTAGTGTTCAATTAAGTATTTGCCGAGTGACTTATTGGATTCCCTTGTAACATCTGCTATTATGCTCTAATTGAAGGTCTTTCTGAGAGGTTTTATATTTTTCTCTTTGCAGGCTAATTCCTAATAACCCAGTTGGTCATGGAAAGAGAGAAAATGAAATGAATATTTTACACGGAGCACTTAGATATTCTAATCTACAAACACTTTAGGAGATAGTTGCCCATCATCTACTCCATCTCTTTCCTATTTAAAAAGAGAAAATATTTAAAAATCTTAAAAAAAAAATTGTCAAAACAAGATAACAATATTCAGGACTCCAATACTGAGGCCTAGAATGTTTTTGGTTTCTTTTTAAGTAGGCTTCATGCCCGGCGTGGGGCCCAACCAGGAGCTTGAACTCACCACCCAGAGACCAAGACCTGAGCTGAAATCAAGAGTCAGACGCTTGATCAACTGAGCCACCCACGTACCTCTGAGGCTTAGAGTTTTACTGATTTAACGCAGGAAGCCACTTCTGTTCTATGCTTTTTCACAGACTTTGCAAAACATGTTCATTCATCTAAAAAGGACTCGTACTGGTAAAGTTATGTATAAACTATAGGTCTACATAAAATAGACTTGAGATCCAGTTAAAACGAGATTGTTGTGGTCATTATAGACTTTCATTATCTTCACATAAATAGGTATGTTTTTTTTTTTTTTTTTTTTTTTTAACAACAAACAACAAAAACCCACTTCCAGTGAGACACTGAATTGAATGCTCTACCCGCCTGGCCCCTGCTTCCTCGGGATAACGTCATTGGTGAGGGACTT